>NW_026652330.1:98750-119083 GCF_009828535.3 Hylobates moloch
CCTCCTCCTCCTCCTCTTCCTCCTCCTCCTCCTCCTCCTCCTCCTTTTCTTTTTTGAGACAGGATCTTGCTCTGTCACCCAGGCTGGAGTGTAGTGGCACAAGCACAGCTCACTGCAGCCTCAATCTCCAGGGCTCAAGTAATCCTCTTATCTCAGCCTCCCGAGTAGCTGGGACTACAGGTGCACACCTCTATGCCCAGCTGATTTTTTTATTTTTAGTTTTAGTAGAGAGTGGGTCTCATTATGTTGCCCAGGCTGGTCTTGAACTCCTGGACATAAGCAATCATACCGCCTCAGCCTCCCAAAGTACTGGGAATACAGGCATGAGACACTGTGCCTGGCCTGGTTTTCTTTATAGCAGTTTCTACTATCTGAAATTATATTAGACATACATATGTTTATTTCCACTCCTCCAAAAAATACCAGTGCCATGGAGATAGGAAACGTATGGATCACCACTGTATCCCCAGTCCCTAGATTAGTGCTTTACAAATGGTAGATTTTCAATAAATGTTTGAATGAATGAGAGAATCAACCAATAAATCAATAAACCTGAGACATACCACTTACTGTCTGTAAGACATTGGGCAAAGAATTGACCCTCTTGGTGCCTCAGTTTCCTTGTTTTTAAAGTAGACATAATAAAATAGCTACCTCATTAATGTTGGTGTAAGCATTAAGTATGATAATTGTGTAAAGGGTTTAGGCCAACAACTGGTATGTAAAAGTACTCAAAAACAGTTACTTTTTGAATCATTTCATGGCAATGCATTTCTGCCTGAATCCCTGCAGCAACAGGGAACTTAGTAACTGAATGGAGTTAGAGCGGCTACTACATCTGTCCAAGGCTCCCCAGAGCCTTCCTGCCCTGCAGGCTTCCCAGCACTGCCCCAGACTCCCTTTATCTGTGCAAGACTGGGAACCCTCGGGGGAAGAAGACAATCCAGCTTCCATTACGCAGGCTGGACTCAACACAGGAGAAAAGTCATGAGCATCTGAACCTCTTTGGAGTGAGGCTTGCTCTGAGGGCAAAAGCTATTGGAATTGGGCAAAACACAAATGAGTTCAACTAGATGAATTTCTACCTTCATTTTAGACCTGTTGCTTTTTTAGGGAAACTTGCCTTTGAAGAATTCATCATCAGGTAGTAAAGCATGACCAGGATCTTCAGAACAAAGATGGTTTTTTGGGGGGCTTTGTCAGATGTAGATTCTCGAATGTTCAAGATTGAAGTCAGGATGCGAATGGCTTCTGCTTCCTGGGCTTCATCTGCATTGGAAGGGGAAGAAAGAAAAAACAGGCTCTTGGCAACTGAGTCTGCCCTCATCAAAAGCACTCAGCTGTTAAAGGGCCTGGTCTGCTGAAGCCTTCCCAGGGGCACTGGTGGAAATAGCACCAATTGCAGCAAGTTTTTTACCTAGAGGACTCCCTCCAGGTGCAAAGCAGGAAGCCCCAAAGCAGGAGTTTCAGACCGCTTTCCAGCTTTGCTTAGCATGCCATTATCAGAGTAGCCTAAAAATATGCTCACTCCCACAGGTCCCAAAGTAGCTAAGGTTTCTCTCTTTCGGAGTCCTGAACTCTAGATCTCTTGGGCTTGCAAACACAAGAATCTGTCACAGGCAGATTCCTTGGGTCCAATTCAGCTTCCAGTCTATAGCTGAGAGGACAGAACTGGGGGAAGGGGCTTCTTGCAGCTGCAGCAGCTTAACTCTTCTAGTCTAGGCCATAGATGCGTAAGCAACAACCTTCATGCTTCCCTCTGAGAGTCTGTTTACTATTTTCCCCAGCAGTTTTTGGTCCTACTTTAGTCATCATTTACTGAGAAGTTACTACATGCACTTAAAAGCACTTAGACAAGTACTAAGCTTAGAGAAAAAGACGAAAACGATATACACCATCATGTTAAGGTTGGCTATCTTTGGATATCTATGATTTCCAAGTTTTCAGCTGTAACATGAACTATTTACATAATGAGAGAAAATTCAATAAAGTTATTAATTTTTTAAACTTTAGCTCAAAACCTCTCCTCCAAAGAGCCTTCCTTCTTCAACACCACCCAACTGTCCTCACCTCTTCATTCTGGGACTCATCTTGTAATCTAATTTGTACTCACAGGAATGTTCTTTTGTTATTGCCTATAGGTTCTATATCACCAGCTGCACTGTATGTCTCTTTTGAGCAGAAACTAGATCCTCTGTGTCTTTTCATTGTCTCTGAAGGCACAATGCTGTACGGTACTATTCAACACTTAGCCCTTTGCTGCGAATTGGGCAATTTTTTTTTGCTGCGAATTTGTTGGAATTGGGCAAAACACAAATGAGTTCAACTAGATGAATTTCTACCTTCATTTTAGACATGTTGCTTTTTTAGGGAAACTTGCTTTTGAAGAATTCATCATCAGATAGTAAAGCATGACCAGGATCTTCAGAACAAAGATGGTTTTTTGGGGGGGCTTTGTCAGATGTAGATTCTCAAATGTTCAAGATTGAAGTCAGGAATACAGTTTAATTCAATTGGGCCCTGCCACTGAGAAGCTCACTGTTCAGTAAAGCATGAAGCTAAGGCACCAGAAGAAATCAGCAATGCAACTTCTGTGTAGAGTCTACCTTGGCTTATGCGTCCTGCAGCAAGAGTCACCAACCCCCAGGCCATGGACCAGAACTGTTTTGTGGCCTGTTAGGAATTGGGCTGTGCAGCAGGTGGTGAGCAGGGGTGGTGGGGGCGAGCAAAGCTTCATCTGTATTTACAGCCACTCCCCATTGCTTGCATTACCACCTGAGCTCCACCTCCTGTCAGTTCAGTGGCAGCATCAGATTCTCTTAAGAGCATGAACCCTATTGTGAACTGTGCATGCAAAGGATCTAGTTTGTACACTCCTTATGAGAATCTGATGCCTGATGATCTGTCACTGTCACCCATCACTCCCAGATGGGACCATCTAGTTGCAGGAAAACAGGCTCAGGGCTCCCACTGATTCTACATTATAATGCATGGTATAATTATTTCATTATATATTACAATATATTAATAATAATAAAAACATAGTACACAATAAATGTAATGCACTTGAATTCTCCTGAAACCATTCCTCCCACGCCCTCCAGTCCATGGAAAAATTGTCTTCCATGAAATGGGTCCCTGGTGCCAGGCAGAGATTGGGACTGCTGCCCTGGAGGGATAACATAGAAATGGATGCTCTACAGAAATCACAGGGGGCTTTGATGGGGTCTTTTATTCCTCTAAATCTGTCCCTTAGTAACCTCCGAATGGCTATGTGTGACGATAGGGATCTGAATTCTTCCCAACACTGGTAAAATCTCTTTGATCCCCGTATCTCAGTTTTCTCCATCAGCAACATGGGGAAGGTAGCAATGGTGCTTCATGACAGGGACAGCTGCTTTCCCTCTTAGGGACAAAGTCTGTGTATTGGGTGAGATGAAGTCACTACTCTCCCTTCAGGGAAAACTGCCACTTACCCAAGCCAGTGTCATTCTCAAATAGTTTGCCCAGTAAATCCATTTGTTGGGTGTGAGCCTGTGAGAGGACTTGATAGTGATTGTTCAAATATGCATGCCAGATCTCAGAGACCTGTTGGGAAAAGAGATGGTAATATGACAAGCAGACCAGATCTCAGCCGTCGGACTAGGCAGGTGAGGAGAATAGCGCATATGGCCGGGCTTCTGGACAAAGTGGAGGTTCTCTCTCCTACTGTGCCTGGAGGCAGAGGGAGCCCTAGGAGCCCAAACAGGCCTGGCCAAGGTAAGTGTGACAAGTGATGGGCTGCAAAGGGCCTGTGGCAGCTCATCTTGGGGTAGCCCTAGTGGGGTCTAATAACAGTGGCTATCTTTTGTACAGCACACAAAACACGAAACCTTTACATCCTCACAACATCCCGATGTAATATTCTTATTATTCCCATTTTACATGTAAATAAACTGAGGCTCAGTTTATTTAGTAAACTGAATTTAAACTCTGGTCTATCTGATTCTAAATAGCCAGAATTTAAACCCTGGTCTATCTGATTCTAAAGCTTTTAAGCTACAGCAAAATGCCTCTTTCTCAGAAGCAGGTCTAAAACATGAATCAACAATCAGCAGAAAGCCTATATTACACATTTATTACACAAATGATTGCCTGCTAAGTGAGGTGGTACTATATGGAAACAACTGACATTTTAATATACTGGAAACAGTTTAAAACATTTTATATGTAAATATGGAAATTTCTCATGTTCTTGGATCCCTTGACAGGATCTTGTAGCAAGAGACTTCCCTTGGAAATCTCCTTCTCTATCGCACACTTCAACATGCCCACATTAGCTTGCTGCTATGGGTATGACACAGCATACAACTGTCTATTTGAAGGGGTTTGGCTCTTACTGACCTGTCCTTCATTATTCATTAATCACCCTATGGATGTTAAGGGTTAGTCTATTTTGGTAGTGGAGACACTGGAAGAAAGAAAATGGAGTATATCATGTATCAGGCTATATAATCTTGGGTAAGCCACTTCATCTCTCTGTGCCTCTCTTTCTCATGAATGGTATGTTTTTCATGAATAGTCTAATACAAGTCGTAAGACACCAAGCCTAAGAGTGAAGGCTCAGCTCCCACATTCCCCAGCTCACCTTGGTGTACAATGTGTCTGCCAGGTCCAACTTTTTAAGGTCATAGAATATATTAGCCAGGTGGAAGTAGCCTCCTGAAGTCCTAATGTCCTCTGTTCCAAATGCACAACTGGCAAAATAAATCTATAGCAGGAGGAAGAAGGAGAGTGCTTGAGTTCCTTTTGCAAATCATATATCTGATAGAGGACTTGTATCTAGAATACATACAAAAAACTGTTACAACATTCCAATTTAAAAATGGGCAAAAGATCTGAATTGACATTTCTCCAAAAAGATATTCAGATGAATAATAAGCACATGAATAGATGCTAACATAGTAATTAGGTAAATGCAAAACAAAGCTATAATGAGATATCACTGCATCTGGGATGGCTAGAATCAAATACAGAAAATAAAAAGTGTTGGGAAGGATATGGAGAAAATGAAACCCTCACACATTGCCAGTGGGCATGTAAAAGGGTGCAGCCTCTGTGGAAACAGTTTGGTAGTTCCTAAAAAAGTTAAACATAGAGTTACTACACGACCCAGCAACTCCTCTTCTAAGTACCTACCCACAAAGACTTGTACGTAAATGTTTATATCAGCATTATTTAAAATACACAAAACACAGAAACAACAAAAATGTCCATCAACTGATGAACGCATAGACAAATTGTGGTATATCCAGGCAATGGAATGCTAATCAGCAATAAGAGGAATGAACTGTTGATACATGCAACAACATGGATGAATCTCAAAATAATCATGCTAGGTGAAAGAGGTCAGATGCAAAGGACCACACAGGATTCTGTCTGTATGAACTGTCCTGAGAAGGCAAATTTGTAGAAACAGGAAGTGGTTGCCTGGGGCTGGAACAGGAATGGGAAATGACTGCAAATGGATACAAGGGATTTCTTTGGGGTGATGGAAATGTTCTGAAACTTGATTGTGCTCATGGTTGCACTACTCTGTAAATTTGCTAAAAATAATTTAATTGTACCCGTAAAATGGGTGAATTTTATGGTATATATCAATAAAGGGGTGTCTATGTGTGTGTGTGTTTAAAAAGCTAGGCTAAGGAATCTGATCTTGTGCTAATTCTTTTTTTTTTTCTTTTTTTTTTTTTTTGAGACATAGTCTCCCTCTGTCGCCCAGGCTGGAGTGCGGTGGCGCGATCTTGGCTCACTGCAACCTCGCCTCCTGGGTTCAAGAGATTCTTTTGCCTCAGCCTTCCGAGCAGCTGGCACTACAGGCACACACCACCACACCTGACTAATTTTTGTATTTTTTGTATTTTTTTTTTTTTTTTGGAGACTGAGTCTCACTCTGTCGCCCAGGCTGGAGTGCAGTGGCGCAATCCTGGCTCACTGCAACCTCTGCCTCCCAGGTTCAAGCAATTCTCCTGCCTCAGCCTCCCGAGTAGCTGGAATCACAGGCACATGCCACCACACCCAGCTAATTTTGTATATTTAGATGGAGTTTCACCATCTCAAACTCCCGACCTCTGGTGATCCGCCCACCTTGGCCTCCCAAAGTGCTGGGATTATAGGTGTGAGCCACCACACCTGGCCTACTAATTCTTAACTGTGTGGCCCAGCTCAGGACAGAATGTGCCTCTGCTTAATTTGTTGGAGGATGTAGAGTATAGAGAGGAAACACAAAGAATTGTATTAGTCAGGAGCCCAGGTGGAACTAGATGGCACCCTCAATAAGATTGCCTGAAGACAGTTTAGTGGAATTATGATTTGACATGTAGAAGGGTTAAGAAACCAACCAGGGCTAGGGAAAAGCCCTACGAGTAAAACCAACAAGGCCTAGTGAAACACCCGGGACTACCAACAGCAAGAAACTATTACCATCCCTACACCCGAAACAGCAAGGGGAGGAAACAAGGTTACCAGGGCCCAGCAAGAGCCAGCACTATGGAAGAAGGCTGCCTGACAGGAGCTGTGGCCACAGAGGAACACTGTTCCTGCCAGATCAGCGGTGGGCAGAGAGACAGCAGAGAGAATCAGTGCCTCAGCCTTTTTCTCCTCCTACTCTCCACTCCCCTACCATACCTTCCACTCTCCAAACCCAACCAAGGCCAGAGAGCAATGGAGTCCACAGAGGTTGTGTAGTCCATAGAGGTCAGGCTCCCAGGGCATAGAATAGGGCAGAGAATGGATATGGGGTAGTGGAATTTAAAGAATAACCAGTGTAAAATTTAATTTATGGACATCGTACAGGCAGGCCACCAGAGGAAGGGCTGCTTGGTGCAGAGGCCAGAAGAGAGGCTGAAGAGAGAACCAACCTGCATGGAGACTGCAGTCTGACTCTACGCTAACTCAGATTTCACACCCAGGAACTCTGTTCTCTGGTAATATTTTCCAGTACTGAAATTTTGAAAGAACAATTCAGTTATCACCCTCAACATCCCATCTAACCCTTGTACAGAGTTTTATCATCGATAAGCGCTTTCTTATACATCTAGCTCTTTTAAATTTAATAACCAACACTCTGAAGTAGAGATATTACTGTTATTTTTAAAAATAATAGCCAAAGTACTGTACATGTATTGTCCTATTATTAATCTTCGCAATGACCCAATGAGGCAGAGACTATTTTATTATTCCTGTCTTGCAGGTGATGAAAGAGGTGAAACAAATTTTCCAAGACTATGTGGCTAGTGAAACAACAGATCTGTGACTAGAAGCAAAGCCCTTCTCTCTCTCGCTCTCTTTTTTTTTTTTTTTTTTTTTGAGATGAAGTCTTGCTCTGTCGCCAGGCTGGAGTGCAGTGGCGCGATCTCAGCTCACTGCAACCTCCACCTCCCAGGTTCAAGCGATTCCCCTGCCTCAGCATTCCGAGTAGCTCGGACTACAGGCTTGCACCACCACGCCTGGCTAATTTTTTGTATTTTAGTAGGGACGGGGTTTCACCATGTTGGCCAGGATGGTCTCAATCTCCTGACCTCATGATCTGCCCACCTTGGCCTCCCAAAGTGCTGGGATTAGAGGCGTGAGCCACCACGCCCCGCCAGCAAAGCCCTTCTCTTAACGAGTATGCTGTTTTGCCTCCCTTTACTCTTCAGGGCAACTGAAACTTCAGGAATATGTGACCTGGCCAAGGTTGAATAGCTATGAAGTAGAAATGCTTGAAGTTAGGTCGGTAGAATTGTGTCATGGCTAACATGCCACCAAATAATCAATTGTAAACAGAAAGTTTTAGAGAAATGCACAATTTTTAAAAAAATAAACAGATTTTGGAAATACACAGGTGTTATAATTTAGATTTTGGAAATATCCAGGTGTTATAACTTAGCTTGTTTACATCATTGGCCAGATGATAACGGGCTTCTTCATAGTTTTTCTTAGCTCTATAGAGAAGTCCCAGATTCCGATGCAGTAAAGAGTGGGTGGCATTACTACAGTCAGTTGATTTGAGGACTGTCCACTGGGCTTGGAATAGATATTCTTCAGCCTGAACGATTCGGCCCAGACCTGCCCAAAAGCAGAAAAGAAGGTTATAATTCATATCCAGGCCAAAGAACACATGAGGAAATATGAGTCATTTCCCATTCACTCATGTATTCATTGACTCAAGTATATACTGACACAGAAAAACTCATACAGGAATGTTCATAGCAGCCTATTCGGAAGAGCCAAAAAAAAAAAAAAAGAGACAATGTAAATGTCCATCAGCTGATGAGTGGATGAACAAAAGGAGGCATCTCCATCTCCATCTCCATATCCATAAGTGGAATATTACTCAGTTATAAGAAGGAACGAAGTAGTGCTACCTGCTATAATTGGATGAACTTTGAAAACACTATACTAAGAGAAAGAAACCAGACACCAAAGGCCACATATTGCATGATTCCATTTATATGAAATGTCCAGAATAGGCAAATCCATAGAGATGGAAAGCAAACTAGTGGTGGCCAGGCGACAGGGAGTCCAATGCAAGGGAGGCACTAACAGGGGGTCCAATGCAAGGGAGGAACTAAGAGGGAGTAACTGCTGACAATTACAGGCTTTCTTTTAGGGGTGATGAAAATGTTGTGGAAATAGATCATGGTGATTGTTGCACAACCTTCAGAATGTGCTAAAACCACTGGATTGTCCTTTTTTTTTTTTTTTTTGACAGAGTCTCACTTTGTTGCCCAGACTGGAGTGTAGTGGCGTGATCTCGGCTCACTACAACCTCTGCCTCTCGGGTTCAAGTGATTCTCATGCCTCAGCCTCCCAAGTAGCTGGGACTGTAAGCATGTGCCACCACGCCCCACTAATTTTTGTATTTTTAGTAGAGACAGGGTTTCACCATGTTTGCCAGGCTCGTCTCAAACCCTTGACATCAGGTGATCCACCTGCCTCGACCTCCCAAAGTGCTGGGAATACAGGCATGCGACACTGCGTCTGGCCTGAATTGTTCTTTAAAAGGGTGTATTTTATGATATGTGAATTATATCTCAATTGTGAAATATATATATGCATATTTAATACCCTTTATGCGCCAGGCCTTGTGTTGAGTGATGGGGATTCAAAGTGCAACATGAAAACAAATGTATTTACAATATAGTATAATTGCAATAGAAACACAAGCTTTGGAAGTGTCAGAGGATAGGAAATGTTTAATTCTATAGAAGAGATGGAGAGGGACACTGAAGCAGAGTCTGAGCTGGGTTTTGAGGATGAATAGAAGTTTTCCAGGTAGATAAGGCAGGGAGAACATCCCAGGCAAAAGTAACAGTATGTGCAATGTCATAGAAATATGAAATAATACGTTATGTTCATAGAACTATACAGAGTCACAGCTGCAGGGAATTGGTTCCAGAACCCCCATCAGATACCTAAATATAAGGATGCTCAAGGCTCTAATATAAAGTAGTGTAGTATTTGCATATAACCTATGCACATCATTCCTTATACTTTAAATCAACTCTAAATTACTTATAATACCTAATACAATGTAAATGCTATGTAAATAGTTGTTCTACTATATAATTTTTGTCTTTTTTAAGTTTAAATTTTTTCTTTTTTTGCTTACTAGCCCACAAGTAACATCATGTATTGTTTTTATTTGTATCATTTTTAATCATTATATTATTTTAAAAAATATTTTTGATCCATGGATGCTTGAATGGGCAGATGCAGAACCTGCAAATATGGAGGGCTGACTGTATTAGCCTGTGATGCTGGAGCACAAATTGTGAAGGACAGAATGGCAGAAAATGAGGCTATGGTGGTAGGCAAGGGGCAGGTCACAGAGGGCTTAGTGAGTTATGCCAAGGAACTTGATGCATGTGGATAAAAACTAGAGGATTTTCAAAAAGGGCGAGAGAATCGGATTTATATTTAGAAAGATCCTTTGGAACCAATGTGGAGGAGGGACCAGAGGGGAGGAATAAAGGTAGAAGATTCACTGGAAGATGTCTGAAATAGTTCAGGCAAGCACGCTTAAGAGCCTGAAACAAGACAGTGAACTAAGGAAGAGGAGATCCAAAAGAGACAGGAAGTAGAATGGACAATGCATGGTTACTAAGTGATGTGGAAGGTAAGAGAAAGGAAAGCCACCTTTATTGCTAATATTTAGATACTCTGGACACTTAAAGCTTTTTGTTTATTACATATCATCTTTACATATACAGAGGCCTGCCTACCTGCTTGACTTCTGGGGAAATTTGTCGGAACTGAATAGAAAGCCACTACATCAGTGTGCTGCAGGGCAGGAGGCGTGCTCTGGGAGTGAAGCATTGGTGTGATAGGTGCTGCAGCAGAAACGGCATCAACGAAGGGTTAGGAGGTAAGGACACGAACCCCTCATAAGCCAACCCTCTGCTCCTCTGTGTCCTTCCTGTCAGACCTAGTTCATATGTAAGCATGCTTTTTATTCTAGTTGTAACCCTACACCACTGAATTAAAGGAAAAGAGATGAAGAGGAAGCAGTCTACAAGAAGAAGCAAGTAACTTTGCCTGATGGAAGGTCAAAGTGCAAACTAAAATGGGAAACTACTAGATGAGGAGCACGAGGCCTAGTCCCTGATCCTGGCTCATGTGAACATGGCAAGTCACATCTTCCCTCCAGGCTTTGTCTGTAAAATATGAGGTTTAGGCTGAAGTCCTCTCACATTTGAAGAAGCAAATGACTCTTAACTAAGATTGTTTAGATGGGAAAAAAATGGTACAGGGCATTGACAAATACTGGAAATTTAAAATTTTCCACATCCAGTTCTCACTCAAGAAGGCAACGCCAAAGAAGGAAGACTCCAAGACCCAGCTGAACCAGCATCTAAACAAGCATCAGTCCTAAAGGAAAAGGCATACTTGGGAGAATAAACTGTGAGGCTAGAGAGAGAGAGTACGGTGAGAAGAATGGGCTGCTACTAGCCCATGAGATTACAGTCAGAACTAAGATTGTGACCAGTGAGTGCCTAAGTTCAGGCCTGCCTCTTATGGACAGTGCCTACCTGGAGAGGCATAGGGTGAAGTGGAGGTGCTGGAGACATAAAATACTATCCCTTAGGGTGACTTTACTAGTGTACGGAATTGAGAAAGGACAGCCACTTACAGACCAGTGGTACTTGTCTGACGGGTGAGGCAACAGGCTTATACTGGGTTAATGGCAGATCTGGGAGATACTATGGGGGAAGATTTTGCAGGACTTGGTGATGAAAGTGAAGGAATGCAGCATACAGCAGTCACAGCTGAGTCAAAGGTTGTGGCTGTGAGGTGCCCAGGGGAAGAAAAGGGAATCTGTATTTATTGAAGATCTGTTATTTGCCCAACATTGTGCTAGTCCCTTTGCATCTGTGGTCTAAGTCGGCCAACAACCCTGTGAAATAATCATCAGATGAGGAATTTGAAGCGGAGGCAACTTCATTCATTCATTCAACCAACCATATATTCACCTAATTGATTGAGTCTCTATCACAATGTGTGATGCTCAATGCACACTAAGACATGATCCCTGACTCCAAGAAGCTTAAAATCAAGTGAAGTAGGCATACAATAAACAGACAAAACACGAGTGCTGTGAAGGAAATGAACAGAACACAGTAACCAAAATGCTAGCTCACTGCAGCCTCCACCTCCTGGGCTCAAGCAATCCTCCCACCTCAGCCTCCCAAGTAGCTGGGACTACTACAAGTGCATGCCACCATGCCCGCCTAATTTTTTTTTTAAGAGGTGAGGTCTTGCTAGGTTGCCCAGGCTGATCTTGAATTCCTGGGCTCAAGAGATCCTCCCATTTCGACTTCCCGAAGTGCTGAAATTACAGGTGTGAGTCACCACGCCTGGCCAGTTTAAGCACATACCTGAAGGATGATCAAAAGCCAGCCACGTATGAGAGCAGAAAGAGCATACCAGGCAGAAGGAACCATGTATGTGAGAGCTCTGAGTGAAGAAGAGCTTGGTGCCTGCGATCACCCAGCCAGTAAAGAAAGAGCTGATATTTGAACCCAGGCTCTCCTGCTTCCAAAGCACTGATAACAGTGAGGGGAGATGAGCAGGGTGGCTCCTCCTTGAAGTGTTCCTGAAAATGTCATTTCTAGTTGAGTAAAATTTCAAAGTTTTACTAAAAAGAAAAAAAAAAGCTGAATTTCTGTTATCTGTCCACTCCAGTCTGAAGGAATCTCTAAGATGGGAAAGAAACATGTGCACAGGAAAGTGATTCTTTAGACTTCCAAAAAGGTTAGCAAGGTTTTAAACCAATGACTGGAGGTACAGTGAAATCTTCCATTTAGACAGCACTTTCCAGACTTCAAAGCACTTTCATGGACATTACACTCGAACTCTTTTCATCCTTAAAAGAATCCTGTGAAGAGAACTCAGATTCAACACATACTCACACAGTGCTCACGAGGTTTCAGGTACTGTGAAATTATTTTTTTAGTACCTTCTCTGTGCTAAGTGCTGGGCTGAGCGTGAAGACATCTGTGATGAGTGAAGAATAGACACAGATCCAGTTCTCCCTGAGCTTACCGTCTACTGGAGCAGGGAGACAATTAAATAATCTCATCAATGAATACAATTATTAATGGAGTAAGTGCTCAGAAGAAAGGAGTAGGTCTTTAAATGAGTATATTAAAAAAGAGACCTGGCTAGGTGCGGTGGCTCACACCTGTAATGCCAGCACTTTGGGAAGCTGAGGCAGGTGGATCATTTGAAGCCAGGAGTTCAAGACCAGCCTGGGCAACATACTGAAACCCTCTCTCTACTAAAACTACAAAAAATAGCTAGGCGTGGTGGTGCGTGCCTGTAGTCCTAGCTACTCTGGAGGCTGAGGCGGGAGAATCACTTGTCCCTGGGAGGCAGAGGTTGCAGTGAGCCAAGATCAGGCCATTGGACTCCAGCCTGTACAACAGATCGGGACTCTGTCTAAAAAAAAAAAAAAAAAGGGAGACCCAACCTGGTCTAGAGCCCTGGGACAGTTTCTAGACAAGGCAGTAGTAACCCTTGAACTGAAACCTGAAAGATGACAAGAAGTTAATTTGGTGAAGGGAAGAGGAGGAGAAGCAGAGAGAGTGGCTACAGAAAAGTCTTTCCCAACAAGGAAATCATCGTGCTTCTGAGGAACTGAGAGAAGGCCGGTCGGTGTAACTGGAAGGGAGGGAGAAAATAATTCAAGAGAGACAGGTGATAGAATTGAGGTGACAGAATTTGTTAAGGGCTAGATCAAGCAGAGCCTCATGGGTTGCTTTAGAAATGTGGTCTTTATTTAGAGGAGTGATGGGTCACATTTTTGTATGCAAACCAGATTAGAGGGAGGCCAGAGAAGATGTGGGGAGACCAGTTAGTACGTAGTGGTCTAGATGAGAGATGATGAGACTTGGGCTAAGGTGACTTTTCCAGAATCCCATAGCTAGCCAGTGTCACAGGTAAACAGAACCTGGGCTGTATTATCTTGTCCAGTGCTTTTCTCATTAGTTTGGAGGAAAAACAGTCTGGAATGGGGTGACAGACCTGAGCAGGGTGAGCAGGGCATTCCTGCAGGCAAACAGCCTGGTATGGGGAGTCGGAACCCATACAAGGGAGGAGGGATCCATGCAGCAGAGGCAGCCTGGAATGGGGAGTCAGAGCCCGTGGAGAGGGAGGAGGTATCTGTAAGGTGGAAAGGATGGAGTTAGAGAGCGGGGATTGATTCATGTAGGGGAACTGATTAATATGTAAATAAACTAATGAAAGTGAAAGCTGTCAGCAAAGGGAGTTGCAATTATGGAATGGAAGTAAATTAGATTGAACCCTGTGGTGCTGAATTAGATCTGGATCAAACAGTATTATAGACTAGTGGTTATACAGATATTGATGTAGATATATAGATATAGGCTGGACACAGTGGCTCACACCTGTAATCCCAGCACTTTGGGAAGCTGAGGCAGGTGGATCACTTGAGGCCAGGAGTTCAAGATCACCAACATGGTGAAACCCCGTCTCTACTACAAATACAGAAATGAGCCAGGCATGGTGGCACACACCTGTAGTCCCAGCTACTTGGGAGGCTGAGGCAGGAGAATTGCTTGAACCAGGGAGGAGGAGGCTGCAGTGAGCTCAGATTGCGCCACTGCACTCTAGCCTGGGTGACAGAGTGAGACTCAGTCTCAAAAAAAAAAAAAAAAAGATATATAGATATAGAAATAAATACAAATGTAATGTGTGTATACATACACCCATTATTATATTTACACTTACTCCCTAACTCCACTGAGAAGGCCTGGGAGCAGTAATACCCCAATAGCATGAATACATCTAGTGCACAGCTTTTGGCTTCTGAATTTCACTTTCCACTGAAAGAAATCAGGGCTCTTTAGAGGTATGTTCCAGAAAGCAGTCAAGTGAGCAAAGAACAAATGGGGTTGTATCTAGGAGATGCAGAAGCCAGCTTGAGTGGGGGCTGCCACTGGTCAAATCAGGGACAGTTTGAGAATCAAATTAATGATAGTAATGGATTTAAGCCCATTGAATAAAGAGGCAATACTGATATAAATAACTAAATGAATACTTTGAAAATTTCATGAGGAATGGGATATTTATATAGTTTCAAAGGACCTCTCCATGAAATGAAAATTTCAGTTATTAATTACAGAAGGGTGAAAGTAACATTACAGGGAGGAAGCCTGGCAGACACCATCCTAGTAACATAATTAAAATGAACATCATCAGTAATGAAAAAAAAAGGAAACATGCCAGTTTATAGGATGGGATGAGAACACAGCATCACCTCTGTACTGTTTTTGCCAAAAATCCATAACCTGAGTCCCATCATCAGGAAATATCAGACAAATCCAAATTGAGACATATTTTATACAATTGGCCTGTAACCTTTAAAAGTGTCAAGGTCATAAAAGTAAAGAAAAGGTTGAGAAACTATTCCAGAGTTTTATTGCCAACACATGGCAACGAAATGAAAAGTGTGATCCTGAACTGTATCGTTTTGCTATAAAGATGATATTGGGAAAATTCAAGAAACTTGAATGGGGTCTTCTTAGATGACAGGGTCCCCTTGTGTGGTTCCCATAAAGACATTCTCCTTCATAACCACAACACAATCTATCTCATTTACTAAGGGGACACTGAAGTATTCTAAGGATAGGGAACCAGGTGAGCAACTTACTCTCAGAGAACTCAGGGGATAAAAGTTATTTATATTGTACTTAATTTTAACAGTTTTACTTTTAAAAAAGTTTTACTTTTAAAGAAGCACTTTTTTAACGGTGGCTATTAAAACATATGAAGCATTTTTTTAAACGGTGGCTATTAAAATATATGAAGTGTTAGCACAGTGCCTAAAACACCGTAGATGCTCAAGAATGTCAATTCCTCTCAAAATGCCAATTTTCCTTTTGTAGTAGCCACCACATAGGGTATCTGCTAAGTCTGTTCTATACTCTCAGAATTGCCTCTCCCATCTATAGGGGTGGGTTCCTGTATTTCTGAACTATGCGACTCTGATCCCAGGGAACAAAGGTGGATCCCACACTCAAGCCATGTCAACAAAATTCTGTCTTCTACGAATTTGTAATTGGAAATCAGAAGCTAATTAGTTTCTACTGCCTACTTCGAACCTAGAAAACATGTAAACTGAAGAACTCCATCTGACATTTTGGGGTAGCTGTCTTCCACAGTGAGCATAGGGTAGACAAATCTGGTCTGCAGAGAGGGAAAATAGCGAAGCAGATACCCAGAGAGAAGTAGATACAGGAGACAAGGCCCGAGAGAGAACAAAAGGCACCTTGAGCCTTGGTTCCTTACAGCATTCCAATTCTAGTCCCTCATGAAGCCTCAGCTCTTGTAGGATACTACAGCACCCTCACAGAATTCCTCCTTTTTGTGCAGGCCAGCTTGAGTGGATTTCTGCCAGTTGTAGACAAAAGTCTGTGACATCTCCTTCCCTACCTTGTGCTAAACTTTACAGCAACCCTGCTCCTTCTACAATAGGTCTCATGGTGCCACTGTCAATCATTGGTGTGACCCAAACATAGCACCACTTAAGGGATCCAAGCATATCAAGTCGGTTTCACTCACCAAGGCTAGCCTCGGCCAACAGCAGGTAAGCAGGCACAAGCTCTACGGAGCTCAGGCCGTACAGGGTCACACGGAAGCGAAGGGAATGCAAAGCTGCTGGTACAGCATCTTCGTGTTTCCCTTCAAAGAGGTATTTCTGGGCTACGGTGTAGCAGAATTCAATCAAATACTTCTGTGGAAGAGAGAAACAGACTATCTGAGACAGTCTAACGTTAAAGGCAAAGGTGGATGTAGATGGCCCTGGGGATAAGGCCAACACCTAATGACCCAGTTAAAGGCACATAGTGAGCCTGCCTGTATTAGAGTGGACGTGAAGCCCCACATAAGTGATATAAGAAGGCAAACTCTGGACTATGAGCTCCTTAAGGCCCAGGAACATGTGTCTTTTCATCTTAGTTCAGGGCTTGGCATAGATGAATGCTCAATATAGAGTTATCAGATGAATAAATGAGTATTATTTTTATAGTTCTAATAAAACTTTACTTTAGCAAAGCTAGCATGTCTCAGGACAATCTGAAACTTTCTGCCTTCCTAGTTGAGTTAATTTTGAGAGAAACATCTCATTTTCCCTCTGGAATTATCCTGTTTAGCTAATATCACAAAAAACTTTAACTCTGCATCGTTTTAAGGCTATCAAAGTGTCATAACACTAAAATGGATGGATCTTATGTTTAGAGATTTATGGCTTATAATAAGGGGCTAATTTTTTAGAGTGATTGAGATGCTCAACACTCAACACTATACATAATAATAGTGGCAAGTTTTGCTAACCTCCTTTATTTATTCAGTAGTATATCCATACATCATTCTTAACCCTCCTATTATGTGGCCAGGCTCTTGGCATCTGTGGATGTTATGGGCTGAATTGTGTCCCCTGCCAAAATTCATGTGTTGAAGCCCTATTCTGCAGTCTGTCACAATGTGAGTATAATTGGAGCTAGGGCCTGTAGAGAGGTGATTAAGTTAGAATGAGGCCATTAGGGTGGGCCCTAACCTAATCTGACTTGTGTCTTTATAAAAAGAGGAAATTGGACACACAAAGAGATACCAGGCATGCTTGCACACAAAGGACCATGTGAAGACACTGCAGGAAGGCAGCCATCTGCAAGCCAAGGAGAGAGGCCTCAGAAGAAACCAAACCTCCTGACCCCTTGATCTTGGACTTCCCAGCCTCCAGAGCCGTGAGGAAATAAACGTATGTTGTTTGAGCCACCCAGTTTGTGATATTTAATTGTGACAGTACTAGCAGACTAATACAGTGAGTATTTAGTAAATGTGGAAAACAACAGACTGAATGGTGTTGAGGACTTAAAAAGATATAAAACAAAGTCTCTGCTCTCAGTGAGGTTACAATTTAGTAATCTCAACACAGTTTGACCCTTGTCTTGGGCAGCTTCACCGCATCTAAAACTTAACCTTGGAAAGTGCTGCAGGCCCTACCTGCCGCTGCTGCAGCTGCTGCAGGCCATGCTGCCGTTCTTCCTCCGAATTGTAGAAGGGCATGCAAGTGCGCAGTGGAATCAAGAGCTGACATATTTTCTCATGGATGCTGTCCCAGTCAGCTTTCTGATGTACCACCCCACTGACAACAGAAACATAGACTTCATGATCTTTATATTTGGCATGACTTAAGATCCCATTAACCCTCCTACCGGCCTATCCCTAGACACCAGAAAAGTAAGCCAAACACAAACCAGGCAGGGAGCTCAAAGCCATTTCTGAGACTCAAATCTCTTTCCTTTCATGTGGTTATTTGATGGTGTATAAACTGTGTTGGGATTGGAGAGTATAATGTTTCTGCAGGCACACATTCACATTCTGAAGTCACACAGGGATGCTGGCATGCAATTGCTCATAGTGTTCTCTTATAATCTCTTTTATTTCTGCAAGGTTGGTAGTAATGTCCTCATTTTCATTTCTGATTTTAGTAATCTGAATCTTCTTTTCTAGGCCAGTCAACCTAGCTAAAAGTTTGTCAATTTTGTTGGTCTTTTCAAGGAGCCAACTTTTGGTCTCATTGGTTCTCTTTGTAGTTTCTTTATTCTGTTTTATCTCTGCTATAATCTTTAATTTTCCTTTCTTCTGCTAGCTTGTGTCTATACCCACCACAGGGCTGTGCATAAAGGAGTTTATAAATATGTTTTAGTTTGCTCTTCTTTTTCTAGTTTCTTAAGATGAAATGCTAGGTTACTGATTTGAGATCTTCTTTTCAATGTAACGTATATTAGTATAAATTCATATGAGTACTAAATTCATATAGTAACCTCTGAGTACTGCTTTGCCAGCATCTAAGTTTTAGTATGTTGCTTTTGCTTTCATTTATCTCAAAGCATTTTCTAATTTCCCTTGTAATTTCTTCTGTGACTCATTGGTTAAGAGTGTGTTATTTCTACATATTTGTAAATTTACCAAATTTCCTTCTGTTATTGACTACTAATTTCATTCCATGTAGGTGGAGAACATACTCTGTATGAAATCAATCCTTATAAATGTATTGAGATTTATTTTATGGTCTAACATATGGTCTATCCTGAAGAATGTCCTATATGCACTAGAGAAGAGTAGGCACTCTGCTGTTATTGAATGGTGTTCTATAGATATCTGTTAGGTCTAGTTGGTTTATAGTGTGGTTCAAGTCTTATATTTCCTTGCTGATCTAATTGTTCTATGCATTACTGAAAGTGGGATATTTGATCTTCTATCTAGTTGTTCTATTCATTACTGAGAGTGGGATATTGGATCTTTCATCTAGTTGTTCTGTTCATCACTGAAGGTAGGATATTGAAGTCTTCAACTATTATTATTAAATTGTGTATTTTTCTCCCCAGTTCTGTCTGTTTTTGCTTCATGTATTTTGAAGCTCTGTTGTTAGATGCATACAATCATGGGTTTTTGCATTTCTATTGCTTATTACACATTTTCACTTAAATGTGAGTTAACTGTTTGATTCCATTTATACGTATTTCAAAACAGGTAACAATAATCTAGAGGAGGGGTCAGAAAAGTTTTTCTGTAAAGGGTCAGATAAATATTTTAGGCTTGAGAGCTACAGGGTCTCTGTTGCAACTACTCAACTCTGCTGTTGTAGCACAAAAGCAGCCACAGACAATATACGGCCATGTTCAAGCACCTTCTTGGACAATATTGCCAACTTCTTGGACAATAGAAATGCAATTAAAGTGTTTTCTTTACAAGTTATGACTGCTACCAAAGAAATGACAGAAACCATTTAAAATGTTTTTGGGGAGGTAGAGAATTATTATAAACAGATCAATAAAAGCACTTAGCCAGGATATAGCTGAGTTCCACAGGGAATTTATCAAGTGGGGCTTATAAGCAATGGAAGTGTTAACTTAGATGCCTGAACTTTTGTTCCACTGAGAGCAACTGACATATCTTGCCTTTCTAAATAAAGTGAGCTTTATTTATATATTTGCAGGCTTCTTGCTTATTGATCTGTCCCACCCATAACACCTAACACAGGGTCAGGGATAAAGTAGGAATGAATAAATGCTTTCAACCAGGGCTCACAATTAAGTAGCTTGTGAGCCAGAAATGTTTTGTTTGGCTATTATCACGTTTTTTTTTTAAGCTGAATTTGAAAGTCTTTAAGTAGGGCATTCATTCTACAATTCACCACTGATCCTATAGCTTCCTATTATTGAATACCACTTCACTGTTTGTTTTCTTAGTAATCTGCAATATTTTTTGCAATAATTTTTCCTTTTGACATATGAAGTGCAAATTTAAATGCCACCACTGGACAGGAGGAGAAAACAAATGGTGAAGTGGTATTCAAGAACAGGAAGCAATAGTATTTGTAATGAATTACAGAATGACCACCCTGACTAAAGACATTTAAACTCATGTAAACCTATGGTACTGAAGTCTCTTTTACCTGTCACCAATGTTTTAGTATGTACTTCCATAAAATTACCTTTTCTTAAAAACGTTCTACTGTCCTGTAATCCCAGCACTTTGGGAGGCCGAGGAGGGCGGATCACAAGGTCAGAAATTCGAGACCAGCCTGACCAATATGGTGAAACGCCGTCTCTACTAAAAATACAAAAAAATTAGCTGGGCATGGTGGCGCATCCCTGTAATCCCAGCTACTTGGGAGGCTGAGGCAAGAGAATTGCTTGAACCCGGCAGGTGGAGGTTGCAGTGAGCCGAGATGGTGCCACTGCGCTCCAGCCTGGGCGACAGAGAAAGACTCCATCTCAAAA
>NW_026652330.1:119183-151568 GCF_009828535.3 Hylobates moloch
AAAAAAAAAAAAAAAAAAAAAGTTCTACTGTGTCTCTAAAGTAAATAAAAATGTGCTATTCTCTGAGAATGGTCATAATCCACTATAGAGCAATATGCACAAGATTATACATAATATATAAATGTATTCAGATAAAAGAAGGAAATTCACCAAAATTTCAGGTTATTAATCTCTGGGTTGTGGGATTATGGATTATTTTTCTTCTTTATTTTTTATATTTTCAGATTTTCTGCAGTGAGCATGAATTGCATTTATAATCAGGAAAAATATTCTTTTGCAGAAAAAAACTTTCACAAATTCAAACTGACTTTCTTGCTCCTTAAACTTGGGATGATGAAAAAGAACATTTATTGTGTGCCAACATGGT
This sequence comes from Hylobates moloch, assembly GCF_009828535.3. NCBI lineage: Eukaryota > Metazoa > Chordata > Mammalia > Primates > Hylobatidae > Hylobates > Hylobates moloch. The sequence continues at coordinate 119,551 of NW_026652330.1, forward strand.
TCCAGGCAGGGTACTAGATGCTTTACATTCAACCATCAAAACCTATAGAACGACGACCTCAGTTTTGTTTTATCAAAAAATCTTGAAATCTCCAAGACACAAAGACATAGAAATCTGGAGAAAAGGAAGCAAAGAAACAAAAGGAGAAGGTCTTAAAGAGAATTAAAAGCAAGTAAAAGCAGCAAAAGAAAAAAATTGAAGATAAGGGCATAGAAGATGATAATTTACACATGCATTCATCAGATATTAGTGCCAACTATGTCTTTCTTTTTTTTTTTCCTGTTTTTATTTTTTGGCCTAAGGGATAAAAGCACAAGTGCCAACTATTTCAAGACACTTTGCTAGAGACTATGGGGCATACAATGACAGGTTGGACATAGATCAAAAGTTAGCATACTTGACAGTCCCTCTGTACACATTTAACATAGTATCTAGCATTAATGGAGCATAACAAAATTGAAATAACACACTCACCAACAATTAAAATGAAGGGAAATATGAGTCATCTGAGAGATACAGAATACTGTAAAGTTAGTTCAGAGGCAAAAGGAATTACTTCCGGCTGGAGGGATACAGAGGACAGGGGTGTTTTAAGGAAAAAGTCAGTGCTCACACCAAGCAAAAGGGTTGAATCTTTCCCAAGCCTGAGTGGCAGGTTTTACTCACGGCGGTTTACTGGTCATCTCTCCAGGGGTGACCCAAAGGCCTCTTCAAAACCAAATCTGACGCCCGTCATCTTTTCCCCCTGTGTTCCTTGCCCAGGTTAATGGGTTTATTATCCATTTAGTTTTATTCAACAGATGTTCACTGAGTGTCTGTTATGTGTGGGCACTGGGTCTAGTAAAAGACATAGATATCAGACAAGCAAACACAAAAATAAAATATAAAATTACAGAAAAAGCAAAGAAAAATGGTACTGTGAGAGAGAAAAGTATGACGGGGAGTTGAGACTGGGTTTAGACCTCTTTGAAGAAATGACATTTAAACTGAGAACTGAAGGATGAAAGGGAGCCAGGAAGGCTTGTAGTTGAAGGGGAGGTTCCTAGCAGAGAGAACAGTCTGGGAAAAGAAACTGAGGGAAGAAAGGGCTTAGCAAATTAGAACTTCAGTTCTCTATAACTACAGCAAAGAAAAAATGGGGTAAGTGTGGTGGGAAGTGAAGGTAGAGAAATAACCAGGGCCTTGTATTTTCTGTTACAAATTCTTAATTATATTCTAAATGCAATGAAGCCGCCAAAGAGGAGATAGCAACGATAACACAGATGCCATCCCTGCCCTTGTGGGGCATACAGCCTAATGAAGGAAATAAATAAATGATTTCAGTCCATGTCCTAAGTGTTAGGATAGGGGACATACTCAGTGCTTTGAGAGCACTGAGGAAGGACACCTAGGCCAGTATGAGAAGGTACTGCAACAGCTTCTTAATCTGTTATGCAGTAGTCAGTGTCTACCTTCCTCTGTATCTTCCACACTGCAGCCCATCCTCTTTCCTTAACACAAATGAGAGCATGTCAGCTCAAAACAATCCATGGTTTCCCAGGGGATAAATTCCAAACCCTTGAGCTCATGTCACTGTCTAGCCCTAACATTTATCTTCTTGGTTTAAAGTTCTACTACCTATCACAATGATGTTCCAACTTTTTTTTTTTTGAGACACAGTTTCACTCTTGTTACCCAAGCTGGAGTGCAATGGAGCGATCTCGGCTCACTGCAACCTCCGCCTCCTGGGTTCAAGCGATTCTCCTGCCTCAGCCTCCCGAGTAGCTGGGATTACAGGCCCGTGCCACCACATCCAGCTAATTTTGACTCAACCTATAGTAAGAAATACATTTTCCCTGTACACACACACATGCCCGCATAAAACACTAAGACAAAAGTTTTAAGAAACAATTCAGGTAGGATTAACTTGATACTTTCTACTCATTCTATGCTCTTTTTTGTTGTTGTTGTTTTCTCTAAATGGTGATTGTGATTTATTCATAAACTGCTAAAGGGCCCTGGCCTGCAGTTTGAAAATCACTGACTGCTCCCTCCACTACTGTTCTCCACTCAGCTCTTAGAAAACTCTGTTCTTTTGCCATTTGCCCTAGCAGTCCCGGATGCCAGGAATGCCCTACCCTTCTTCACTACTCCTGTACACAGCAGGTTCTGACTGCCCTCTCAAAATGCAGCTCAAATGTTTCTTCCACAGAGAAAGCTTTCCACATACTGCCCCATTCACTATGGTCTCACTCTCGTTGCCCAGGCTGGAGTGCAGTGGCCCCATCTCCGCTCACTGCGAGCTCCGCCTCCCGGGTTCAAGCGATTCATCTGCCTCAGCCTCCCGAGTAGCTGGGATTACAGGGACCCAGCACCACTCCCGGCTAATTTTTGTATTTTTAGTAGAGACAGGGTTTCACCATGTTGGCCAGGCTGGTCTCGAACTCCTGACCTCTGGCAATCCGCCCGCCTCGGCCTCCCGAAGTCCTGGGATTACAGGCGTGAGCCACCGCGCCCGGCCTGTTTCTTTACTGATTTGTCTCCCACATTAGAATGTTAGATCTTTGAAGGAACTGATCTACCGAGCTGCCCCAGTAACTTCAGCACCTAAAATAGTGCCTAACACATAGTAGGCCTTCAGAAAACATGAGTGACGAATGAATAAGTGGGAGATGAGACAGACGAGGCCACGGGAGTCTTAGGGGCCTGTCTTAAAGCCGTTTTGAGGTGTCCCTTGCAGAGTCAGGGGCCACGGCTAACGCAAGGTACCCAAGCCAGACCCGGGAATGGGAGAGAGGGAGGGAGTTAAAGCGCCCAGGTGCCACGTTTCAGGGCCTACCAGTAATAAGTGACTGTGCAGGCCGCGCACACCCGCTCGGCTGGGGCTTCGCACACTTCACAGCAGAGCCTGCGCCCCTTGGGGACCGCCAGTGGGTAGATCACATTCATGGTGCAGCCAGCGGTGCTGGTCTCTAAGACGGTTGCCCGGCAAGGATACGCTGAACCACGGCGTCACGTGACGATCGCGGGCCCGCGTACTTGCCAGCATTTCTAGGGCAGAGGGCGGCGGGACGTGGCTCGACTAACATCTGGGTCTACTGTTGAAGTTGAAAAAGGGAAAGAAAGAAAGAAAGAAAAGCACAAAACCCACAAGTCCCACGGGTCAAATGGCTGAGAAACGACTCCCAAGAAGTCCAGGTTCAGGAAGGCCCGTATAGTGGCCGGTAAGGGTCAAACATGGCCAGTTCTTCACCCAGGCTAGGAAAGTGAGGGAACGTGACCCTACTAGATGCCCACCCAGCCGGGGATCCCCCTCGTTGCAGTGTCACTTTCGCTGGGCTCTGGGGCAAAACAACTACGCATTTCCAGACTTGGAGAGATCGGGACCTAATGTCACAAGAAGGGTAGTGAACCGCCCACTCACTACGGCGCGGCGCGTACACCAGGTAGGGGGAAAGGGGCGTGGCGCGGCGGCCGCGAAACGTGCGCAGGCGCCGGCCGCTGCGGTGCAGATGGCGGAAATGGATCCGGTAGCCGAGTTCCCCCAGCCTCCCGGTGCTGCGCGCTGGGCTGAGGTTATGGCTCGCTTCGCGGCCAGGCTGGGCGCGCAGGGCCGGCGGGTGGTGTTGGTCACGTCAGGCGGCACCAAGGTCCCACTGGAAGCGCGGCCGGTGCGCTTCCTGGACAACTTCAGCAGCGGGCGGCGCGGTGCAACCTCGGCCGAGGCCTTCCTCGCCGCCGGCTACGGGGTCCTGTTCTTGTATCGCGCTCGCTCCGCCTTCCCCTATGCCCACCGCTTCCCACCCCAGACTTGGCTGTCCGCTCTGCGGCCTTCGGGCCCAGCCCTTTCGGGCTTGCTGAGCCTGGAGGCCGAGGAGAATGCACTTCCGGGTTTTGCTGAGGCTCTGAGGAGCTACCAGGAGGCTGCGGCTGCAGGCACCTTCCTGGCGGTAGAGTTCACCACTTTGGCGGACTATTTGCATCTGTTGCAGGCTGCGGCCCAGGCACTCAATCCGCTAGGTGCGTGCCCTAGGAGTACCCCTTTTGCCTGGAAGCACAGCCTTTCTCTCCAGCCACTTATCCCCTTACCTCCTGCTTACCCACGGATCTCACTTGGGGAACCCAAGTTGAGAAGGAGCTGATCCTATATCGTACCTCGCCGATTTGTTAACACCTTGTGTTTCTCTTTGCAGGCCCTTTTGCGATGTTTTACCTGGCTGCGGCTGTGTCAGATTTCTATGTTCCTGTCTCTGAAATGCCTGAACACAAGATCCAGTCATCTGGGGGCCCACTGCAGGTGATGGGCGCTTCTCTTCCAGAGATCTAATCCCATATAACCAATCTTGGGTTAATTTCCTCTTGATCTGGAGATGGCCTTTTTGCATCTGTATTCGCTAGGCACAGGGGATACAGAGATGAATAAGACACCGCCCTCCCTCATGGACCTCACAATCTAGTGAGGGAGCTGGACACAGACATAATTACAATACAGAGTGATAAATGCTCTAGTGGAGGTATGTACAAAGCGCAGTCAGATCATGGGGCGAGTGAATCCTGGGGGAGTCGATGAAGCTTCTTGGAGGAGATGAATTGAACTGGGTTTTAAAAGATAAGCAGAGCCGAGCACGGTGGCTCACGCCTGTAATCCCAGCACTTTGGGAGGCCGAGGAAGGCAGATCGCCTGAGGTCAGGAGTTTGAGACCAGCCTGGCCAGCATGGTGAAACCCCGTCTCTACTAAAAAAATACAAAAATTAGCCGGGCGTGGTGGCAGGCGCCTGTAATCCCAGCTACTCGGGAGGCTGAGGCAGAAGAATCGCTTGAACCCGGGAGGCGGAGGTTGCAGTGAGCTGAGATCGCGCCATTGCACTCCAGCCCAGGCGATGAGAGCGATACTCCGTCTCAAAAAAAAAAACAAAACAAAATGAGCAGAGGGTGTACGAAGTGGGAAAGGGCATTCCAGGTAGAGTATGGCAATTGGAATTTGAAAGTGGACAGTGGGCTGTGAACCGAAGTGCTTTGGTAAGGCTGGAGAGCTGACTGAAGAGATGGCTTGCTTTGTAGAAGACTACGTTTTCCTTTTTTAAGGAGCTTGGACTTTTTCTTGTGGAGCTGGAGCTAAGGGACACATAAGTAGGAGAAGGAGATAAAGTTTTTGTTTAGAACAACATTCTGGCATTAGTATGAAAGACGAAGTAGAGGGAGAAAGTGGAGTGGGTAGATTACTTGGGGGCTATTGTAGGTTAAGGAAGAAATATGGATAAGTTAGGTGTGGTTGTGATTTTAGATGATCTGGCTTCTTGGAACCTTCAGGAGTTCTTAGTCATTTATTGGGTGATACAGGTAGGATTTTATTAGGAGAAACTTATCTGTGGGGCATTTGCTGACTTTTTTTATTGAGGTCCTACACTGCTGTAGGACCTGGAGATGAAAGCAGTGAAAAGAAACATACCCTGCCCTTGTGTTGCTTCCTCTGCAGAAGAGACAATAAATAAGTCAAATACATACCTTGTTTAGTAGTGATAAATGCTAAGGAGAAAAATAAAGTATAAATAAACTGGTATATGATCCCTATCCCACTAACAGCTTTTTTTTAGGGGAAAGTCTGATGATTAGCTTAGTGATTTCACACTTTTATATCTCTGGGATCTTTAGTTTATCCCACAGTTTTTAGTTCTATCTTGAAAGTAACAAAGCAACTGAACATTACCCTGAGAAGGGATTGGGGATAAGGTACTAGGAGTTTTGGTCAAGTGAAAATAAAATCAGTTCCCTCACTGCTAAGTTGTGTTACACGTGACAATTTAAAAATGGAATCTAATAGCCATTCTACCAATGCAAGAAATATTTTAGGCTGAGAGGTTTAAAAACCCAACTTTATTTGGGCTTTTCTGCCAAACATTCGTATGAACAGATTATTTGTATCTGTTTATTTGAGGATTTGGTTCAAAAATAAAGGGACATGCTTGAGAAAATATTAATGGTGGTAAGGGTGGCAGAGCAGGGCAGGGCTTATTCAGAAGGCATGGTTTGCCCCAGAATATGTATGGAGACTTGAATTTAGGCATCACTGTGAACTCTACAGAGCCAAGGCTTTTTTTTTTTTGGTGAGACAAGGTGTCGCTTTGTTGACCAGGCTGAAGTGCAGTGGCACGAATACAGCTCACTTCAGCCCCAACCTCCCAGGCTCAAGTGATCTTCCCATCTCAGCCTCCTGAGTAGCTGGGACTACAGGTGGGTGCCACCATGCTTGGCTAATTTTTGTATTTTTTTGTAGAGACATGGTTTTGCCATGTTGCCCAGGCTGGTCTTGAACTGGGCTCAGGCAATCCGCCCACCTTGGCCTTCCAAAGTGCTGGATTACAGGCCAAGCCACTGTGTCCCCCTAAGACTTTTTAAACTAAGCATTTAACTGAAAAGTTTGATGGTTGAGAAATCTCACTTAAATTTGATTCTTTAGTTTCCATAGTTTCCCATGAGATTGACCTGGTAGGTAATGACCATTGTTTGCTTATTAAGCTTTTCTTTTTCCAATACAGATAACAATGAAGATGGTGCCAAAACTGCTTTCTCCTTTGGTTAAAGACTGGGCTCCCAAAGCATTTATAATTTCCTTTAAGTTGGAGACTGATCCAGCCATTGTAATTAATCGAGCTCGGAAGGCTTTGGAAATTTATCAGCATCAAGTGGTGGTGGCTAATATCCTTGAGTCACGACAGTCCTTTGTGTTTATTGTAACCAAAGACTCGGAAACCAAGTTATTGCTATCAGAGGAAGAAATAGAAAAAGGCATAGAGATAGAAGAGAAGATAGTGGATAATCTTCAGTCTCGACACACAGCTTTTATAGGTGACAAAAACTGAAGTAAAAAGCCCTTACAGGATCAAAAATTGTTCGGGGCTCTTAGAGATGGTGAAAACTACAATAAAACCATGGCTTTCATATGGACAGAGAAAATGAAAGAAAGGGAAAAGGCAGTAGTGTGCAGGCAAATATGGTTTGGTATTTGCCTTTTAATGACACCTGATACACTCACCTGAATGTCATTTTGATTTTGAAGTTGAACACTAGAACTGTTTCTCACCTTTAAAAAGAAGAGCTTATTGGGAATTACATATTCCTTAAAATATACATGGGGGCCTGAGTATCAGCCATCTTTATACTATAAAAAGAGGATTATGGATGCATGAATGGTCATGCTTTGAAGATCAAATATTGGTTGAATGCCTATGTATGGCGGGCCCTGTGCTGAGCCATGAGGATTAAAAAGATGAATAAAATATCTTATTTAGGAAATGGATGTATAAAAAAATCAAGTGCAATAAAGTGTGTGTCCAAAAGCTGACACAATGGAAAGGATGTTTTGTTTTGTTTTGTTTGAAATTTATCAAATATAGGAGTAGGAAAGAAGGATACCTCCCTGAAGATAGATTGTAGAATGGTGAGTTTTTCACTGCATTTACTTTTTGCTTCGTACTGTAGATTCACGTCACATTTGGGTAACAGTTTACATTTCAAGTATTTTAGGACTGCTCTTCAGTTTAACTTAATATGTCCTTCCACCTGGGACCAGGCAGGGGCCACTTGGTGATCTCTGTCCTGAGGGATGCATTACAGTGTGGTAGAGTGTGGGCAAGGAGTCAACTTAGCCAACTGTGCCACCTATTAGCTTTATAAACTTAAGCATTTGACTTAATCTCAGTGTCCGCATGCATAAAATGGGGATAATCTCTCTGCAAAGTAATGCCATTTATTGTGAGGATCAAATGAAATAGCAAAAAGAAAGCATCAGTCTGGTGCCTAGAATTTGATTCATACTCACTAAATGGTTGCAATTATTGTTTTTCTCACTTAGCAAAGCAGTGTTATACCAGTGCCCTGCTTAATCTTTGAATCCTTGAGAATCTTTGAAAAACTTTCAATACTTCTCTTGCTGTCCTAGGTTTTGGGTTTGGAGTGCACAAGTAGCATAGTGCAAAAAAATTCCCTAAATGATCTGTAGGATAGTCCAGGTGCAATTTGAAAAATTAGCATTGATGACTAAGGTAGAAGCAGGTACTGTGTTTCACATAAATATTTGACTTAAAATACAATTCATGGTGTTTCATGGAGTAGGGAAGGGTAGCCCCTGTGTCTGTCTGATAATAGAAGTACAATACATTTAATTGAGAAGATTTGACAGAAATTCGAAGATAGACTGAAATACTTCATTAATCAGGAAGTGTGACCTTGAACAGAGGAAAAATAACTGCAGCAGTCAAGACTTCTGGAAGCAGCAGTCCCTTTGAACAAAAAAATTTTTTTCTTAGAGACAAGGTCATGCTTTGTCACCCAGGTTGGAATGCACTGGTCCAATTATGGTTCATTTTTGGAGCGGAGTCTTGCTCTGTCATCCAGGATGGAGTGTGGTGGCACGATCTCGGCTCACTGCAAGCTCCGCCTCCCAGGTTCACACCATTCTCCTGCCTCAGCCTCCCTAGTAGCTGGGACTACAGGCACCCGCCACCATGCCCGGCTAATTTTTGTATTTTTAGTAGAGACGGGGTTTCACCTTGTCAGCCAGGATGGTCTCGATCTCCTGATCTCGTGATCTGCCCCCCCCCCCCGGCCTTCCAAAGTGCTGGGATTACAGGTGTGAGCCACCATGCCCAGTCACCCAGGGTCCTTTGACAATGATTTTAAGTGAACTTCGGGTCCAATTCGCAAAACCCCAAAAGCAGCGGGCTCTGTCAGTGGCTGCAGTACTGAAGGGCAAGAAGTAGAATGTTCTTGTCTGCAGTCATAGCTTCATGTGGATGATTACTGTCATCATCTTTGAATGTACAGTGGGGATATATGGGGTTAAAAGTAGAAGTGATCTTAATGTTTGTCTTTACCATAATTATTACCTCCCTTGGGAATTTTCTATCCTGTCTTGTTAACGCTTAAAAACAATCAGTGTTCTACGTGAAATTATTTAGTGTTTTCCACTTCAGTTTAATTTATATTCAGAGCACGTAAAAAGATTATTTACACAAGTGAAAGTTCCAGGGGGGTGGGGGAGAGAGAGAAAGTGTGTATGTGTGTGTGTATTTTAGCAAATGGAAGTGTATAAAGAAAAGGAACATGAGTCAATGAGGGTAACTAAGAACCTGATCTTGGAGGAATGTCTCCCTGAGTGGGTGATACTTAAACTGATAAACAGGAATGAAGTGGGCTACAAGTGCTGGTGGTGAGCATTTTAGTTCAGAAAAAACACTTGCAAGAGGTCTAGTGCTAGAAGGAGAGTTTGAGGCACTTTATTATATAAAGAGTAAGATAACGTCCAGATAATGCATGGAGAACCAGCAAAGATTTGGAAAGTATTCTCTTGGGGAACTAGAGTAAGACCAAGAAATGTTGTCTTTGGGATATCAGCAAAGCAAGGGCCCCCAAAACATGAGTAAAATCGAGTTTGATAATTAACTAGAATTTTGCAATAAGAGCATCTAAAAAGATGATGTAAATTGAGTATGTTAAATTTTGTGTCATTTATAAGTTTTTATTTTGCATTATATAGGTGGGGAAGATAAGGTTCACCTTACCTGAATTTTCAGTGCTTAGGACTTCTAAAGGGCTTCAGCCTTAGGGACAATTCTAGTCAAGCCCAGTTTCTTCCTTTTTCCAATAATAAGCTGGATCCAAAAATTGTGATTTATCTTGCGTGCCCCACGTGGCTAGTGACAAGATCTAGGTCTAAAATTCAGAACTCTTGAGCTAGCACTCGCTGCCCTTTTAAGAATGAAGGAAGTTACAGAAAAATAAATCCAGGGTTAGTATGCAGGGGCTGTAGCTGAGGCCTGGCGGGAAGTTCTTTGAGAACTAGAACGCCCCAAGACAAAATGTATTCGCTAAGTCGCAAACGCTCGACATGACGTTACCATGGTTACAGCTGTCTCCAAAGCCAATGGAATAGGTTGTACTATCGATACGGCCGGGACAACTCCGCCCCCGACCCGAAGGCCAATGGTGTGAGCCATAATAACAGTCTCCAGAAGAACCACAGTCTCTGGCTCCATTGGCATGCGTCGTCTCTATGGTTCCCGCCGGAAAGACGCGTCTGCGTCTCGCGGCTAGCGCGGTTGCTATGACGCCCAGGTCTCCGTCGGCACCTGCAGCTAGCAGCTGAGCGCCTAGGGACCGAGAGACCCCGGGACCCTCGCCGCACCCTCCGCAGGAAAATTTCCGACTTGGTTCCTGAGGTTCCTGCCTCAGCCCCAAGGAGGAAAGCACCCTATCTCCCCTCTTTTTCGCATTCCGGGCCTTTTCTGCTTCTCCCCAGTATGGTCCGAAACTACAGGAGGGGAACACCTCCTGGCCCGGCCTTTCTATTCCCTGGCTGGAGTGATTCCGCCTGAAGGAGAATTCGCCCGTTTTCCCTGGACCCAGCTGCCACAAGCATTTAGTATTAGGCTGCCGCTTATTATTAGAGCGGGCTTAGAACATCCTCAGCGAGGTAGGTTGGCGTTCCTTTTCTCACTTAAAAGTGAGGTGTCGAGACGCGCCCCTGGACAGAGAGCGCCCGAAGGTCCAGGCCACTACGAAGTCCACGGAGGGGCAGCTTTCCCCTACGTGTAGGCCCGCGAACAAAGAACTACTGTTTTCTGATTTTTTTTTTTTGGCCGATGTTCGTCATGCAGAACCTTGAATCCCGATGAAGATTTGGAGGCCTTTTGTATCCTCAACATCAGAGGTCATGAAGTCAGTTACCTTCTGCCTTTCAAGCTACAACTTTCTCCACTTTTCTCATCACTCCAAGCACCAGTTTTCTCATCCTGCTTATTTCACAGCCATTTTAACCTTTCCCTATTCACGCTGCACATTATTGAATGTCCATTTGTCCGCACCACCTCTGTCATCTCTAGACCACCTCCTTCTGCTTTCCTGCTGCAATGCTTTGTGTACCTAAGTATTTCGCATTCTCCAGTTCTGCAGTCATTGGGAAGATTTTCTGTTTTTCTTTGCACTATGGCAACCTTTCAGTCTTGGGTAAGCTAGAGACTAGGAGAAGTGCACATTGGTGAATATAAACATTAAATACTGCAGGCCTGGTGTGTTTTGAAAATGGAAAAAAAATCAAAATTGCAGTATTGGACCCATTTCAGGCTTACATAATGAAAGAAGGTTGTTCCTTGTTTAATTAAATTTTATTGATGTGTTTATCAGTATGAAAAGGGCATTCAAAATGATCATGTAAGACAGGATTTCAACTTTAAGCCCATATGAACCCAACATTGGGGATATGATGTAATTTTCTGGAGAGGAGATAATTGAAATAGTACTTGTGCCTTCGTTTCCTGTCAATTTCTGAATCAGCAAACATTCTTTGTGATGTAAGCCAATAAATGAAAACAATAAGGAGTGATTGAAAATAAACATTTTTGGCAAGGGAGCAGACACAATAGTTCTAAAAAGGCTGGAACAGAGGGCCTTAAATATGGCATAAGATTAATTTAGATCCAGTGCAATTTTATTTTAGCTTGGAAAGCTTGACTTAATTTGTCTTACAATACGCATCCCTTGTTGAATCTTACTATTTCTTCTTCAGTATTCAGGTTTAAAAGTAAACCTATTTTGAGGACATGCAGAACATACACATTTTAAACAGCTATTTGGGGCTACAATGATTTGGATATTTTGTTTCTCAGTCCAATGGAAGCAGTTGTTTGTGATGTCTCATGCTCAGAGCCAGGTCAAGTTTTTAAATACTGAAAAATTCCGCTTTCTCCTCTAGAATAGATCAGAAAACAAAAACAAGTTATGCAGCCTTTTCAATCTTGCACATTAAATTGGAACTGGATAAACCCTAACTCTTCAAAAAAGAGTATGTTAGATGCTATATTGTAAGGGGCTTTCCTTTCCTTTCCTATTCTAATATGTATTTATTGAATAGCAAGGCATAAATTTAAAAAAATTTTAACCTGGGCAAACATGGAAAAAACCTGACTCTACAAACATTGCAAAATATTAGCCAGGCATGGTGGAGCACTCCTGTAGTCCTGGCTACTCTGGAGGCTAAGGTGGGAGGATCACTTGAGCCTGGGAGGTTGAGGCTGCAGTGAGCTATGATCGCACCACTGCACTCCAACCTGGGCTACAGAGTGAGACCCTGTCTCAAAAAAAATAAATTCCTGTCATTCTACCTCAGTTTTTTTGTTTTTGTTTTTGGTTTGTTTGTTTGTTTGTTTTGTTTTGTTTTGTTTGAGACGGAGTTTCACTCTTGTTGCCCAGGCTGGAGTGCAATGGCACGATCTCGGCTCACTGCAACCTCCGCCTCCGGGGTTCAAGTGATTCTCCTGCCTCAGCCTCCTGAGTAGCTGGGATTATAGGCATGTGCCACCACACCCTGCTAATTTTGTATTTTTAGTAGAGACGGGGTTTCTCCACGTTGGTCAGGCTGAGTCTCAAACTCCCGACCCCAGGTGATCCGCCCGCCTCAGCCTCCCAAAGTGCTGGGATTACAGGTGTGAGCCACGGCACCCGGCCTCTAGCACAGTTTTAAACCTGGGGAGGGGGGTGGGGTTTTGCCCCCTGTGAGACATTTGGCAATGTACGTAAGCATTTTTAGTTGTCACAACTAGGGATATGCTACTGGCGTCTAGTTGGTAGAGACCAGAGATGCTGCTCCGTATCCTAATATGCACAGAACTGCCTCCACAATAGCTCAGAATGTCAGTAGTGCCAAGGTTGAGAAACTCTGTCTTAACACATCAGCAGTTCATTTTTTTGTTCTGTGTCACTGTTGCTTAGCTGTGTACATTTTTACATAGTTATGTACATTTTGCCTTTCTTTTTCACTTTATATTTTAAACACTTTTTACATTGCTACACTGTTTTCAACTTTTGAAAAAAGTATACTAATTTCATTTGGGAATTGAAAAACTGTGCATAATATGTATTGTATTTAAGATGTGTGTGAGTTTTAAATTATATTTGTGTGAAAGGAGTGGAAGATAGAAGATAGAAAGGTTACAGTGAAAAGTCACCTGACTGGATATTTCAGTTTTTGTGGCCGTGCTATGTACTTTGTTCCCTGGTGTCACTCAAAGACTTTAGAATCCAAAGCTCAGCCTTTGCTCAGAGTCAGGAGATGTGCTATGGCATAAGATAGGGTCCTGGCCCCTGCAATGCAGTTGGAGAGTACCTCCTAGGAGAAAGAACAACAAGGAGACTGCACCCATTCTCCTTGCCCTCTTCTCGTTTAAAATTCTTTGTCTCAGTTTGCTTTACCACCTTATTCTTTACATCTAGAAGTTTTTGGAGGCCTAAAACCACTTCAGGATGCACTTCTTTCCAGAGATTAGATTTTTAAGAGATTTAATGAGCATTTGCTTAGTATCTACTTTGGACAGAATAGTTTTTTGTTTTTGTTTTTGTTTTTGTTTTGAGATGGAGCCTTGCTCTGTCACCCAGGCTGGAGTGCAGTGGCGAGATCTTGGCTCACTGCAGCCTCTGCCTCCCCGGTTCCAGCGATTCTCCTGCCTCAGCCTCCTGGGTAGCTGGGTACAGGTGCATGCCACCATGCCCGGCTAATTTTTGTATTTTTAGTAGACACAGGGTTTCACCATGTTGGCCAGGCCGGTCTTGAACTCCTGACCTCAGGTGATCCACCTGCCTCGGCCTCCCAAAGTGCTGGGATTACAGGCATGAGCCACCGTGCCCGGCCAAGAATAGTATTCTTATGTACTTTGTTGTGTGGGCAATTTTAGGTACAGTTTAGGTGTCAGAGCATTTATAATTTAGTTTTATTACTTCAAGATCTAGTTTACTAGAATTTATCAGGTCTCAATAAATCCACTGGGAAAATGTTTGTTTGGGGATCTCATAGCACCATTCCAGGCAGAGTGACCTGAATGTCAAAATTTGTGGAAATATAAGCAGCATGATGGGGACCACTAAGTATACTGACATGAATGGCTAATATCAAGGCACGGCAGAAGACAAAGCTAGAGGGACTGGGAGGAACCAGATTGTGAAGAATATCTGGCCCCAAGCTAAAGGGTTTGAACTGTACCTGAAAGCTACGAGAAGGTTAAGCAGCAAGTGATTTGCAGTCAGGAGGATCAGTCTGGAGTTTTGCTGAGAACAGATTGGATGTAGGCCAGCCTGGCGGATGCTATTACACTAAACTGAAAAAATAGTAGGCAAGCCTAAACTAAGGCAGTAACCCTAGACATGGAGAGGATGAATTAGAAAATGATGAAAGAAGTACTGCAAATTCAGTGACTGGTTGCATACCAGAGTAGAATGAATAGGAAGGAGGATCAAGGATGACTCCTGGGTTTCTGGCTTGGGAAACTATGTTGACAGTGATTTTAACTATGAAATACAGAAGGAGGAGGGAAAGATGAATGGGTTGTTCAAGCTGAGTTGTTCACTAGAAAACTGGACACACATTGGTCTTAAACAGTAGACTCATTTTATATTGCCCTCCTAGCTTATAGCCTTTTCTCTGTAACTTGCATCTTTATGCCAAATCTTGCCTAAAGAGTAGGCACAGAGGCCATATTTGTACCTCTACTTCCAACCCATTCCATGTACAACTGACTGAATGGGAAAAATACAGGTAACTTTGGAGAGGGGGGCACAGCCTATTCGGTGAGCAACAAACAGTTGTCTCTTTCAAAAATTTGAACTAAGAGATACAAAGATAGAAATGGCTTAATCTAAAAAGTCACATAGGCTAAGGACTTGAATAGCTGTTTTCAGCCTTGCTGATGAGCAAGCAGAGGAAGTTCATCTCTGCGGAGAAGCAAGAGGAGCAAACTCACAGGGAAGCTCAGAGACAAAAGACCTCATGGGTCAGGAGAGACTGTTAATGGCTGTGTAGTTCCGTATCCAATTCCTGTGTAGCCACATTTAGTTTCCAGCATATGTCTTTGTACCTCATCCACTCAATAACCCTCGTATAGTAGTTGGGATTAGCTGGTTGTGCGAGGGACAGAAAGCCCAAAATAATAATGCGTTGAAAAGGAAAGAAATGTATTCCTCCCACATGAAAGTCAAAAATAAAGCAATCTAACTGATAGAAGCAGCACCTTGAAATGGTCAGAGACCCAGATTTCTTCTCTCCTGATACTATAGCATCCATGGCATGTGGTTTCCAGCTTATGGTGCCCAGGATGGCTGCTCAAGCTTCAGCTATCTTGTCTGAATTCCAGCTAGTAGAAAGGAGAAAGGAGCAAGAAAGGGGGCATCATGTTCCTTAAGGACAGTTTCTGGAAGCAGCACATAATTCCATTTACACCCATTGGTCAGAACTTGGTTACCTGGCTGTATCTATCAGTAAGGAAGTCACCCTTGTGATCAGTCAAAACACTAAATATCTTATTTCTGTGGAAGACAGGAATAGTAAATATTAAAGGACACTGGCAGTCTCTACCACACTCACCTGTATTTGTTCCAACTTCAATGTGTTTCTGTTTCTTGCCACTTCTAGATTGATCTGGAGCATAGCAGACAGAGATTCTTATTTAGTCTTTCAAACAACCCAGTGAGGTAGGCATTACTATTACATTTATTCTACAGACAGAATAAAAATTTAAAGAAGTTACCTGACTTGTGTAAGTCACACAATTACAAAGTAGCGAAGCCAAGGTTTGAGCCAAGGTATGTTAGACTCTTGTGCCCAAGCTATTAATCACATGGTAGTGAGAAGGGCAGAGAGCTAAAGGCAGGGTTCTTGGAAATGGCAGCATTCGAAGGGATGGAAGAGGAGGAACCCAGGAAGAATACTGGGGAGGAAAGGCTAGAGACATAGGAGTCAAAACAGGAGAAAGTGACATCACAGAACAGAATTAAAAAAAAAAAACTTTCAGGGAAGGAGTGAAGAAGTACAGCAAAGAGATCATATGTTAAAACAAATGAACAAAAACAGGGCCAGACACAGTGGCTCATGCCTGTAATCCCAGCACTTTGAGAGGCTGACATGGGAGGATCACTTGAGCCCAGGTGTTCAGTTCCAGCCTGGGCAACATATCAACACCCTCGTCTCTAAAAAAATAATTTAAAAAATAAGATGGGCATGGTGGCACATTTCTGTAGTCCTAGCTCCTCATGAGGCTGAGGCAGGAGGATCACTAGAGCCCAGGAGTTTGAAACTGTAGTGAGCTATGGATGTGGCATTTTGAGTTCATTGTTGACTGATAATTTGAGTACAATGGTAAGAGCAGAAGGCAAAATGCAGCAAGTGTGGGAGTGTGGAAGCCAAGCACAGAAGCCACAATATAGGAGTGTGGGAGACAAATTGTCCAAAAGAGGACAGTAGCTAGAGAGGTATATGGTGCGGCTAAAGGAAGGTTATTTTTTGTATCTTTAAGACCAGAGATGTCTTGAGCTGAGGACAAGAGAATAGTAGAGAAGGAGATAAGGAACATGCAGAAAAGAAAATTTTTCCCTAAGGAAGCAGTATGGGATGGGGCCTAGAATACAGGTAAAGGGATTAACCTTGATCAGGAGGTTGGGAAACTTCCACTGAGAAGGGAAAGAGGACAAGATTGGTAGAGATGAAGGTTGGTATGTTGGTGAGGAGAAGCAACTGACAATTTTATGATGACCTTAGTTTTACTAGTTCTCTGGGAGACAAGGTCATTTGCCAAGAGTGAGGGGAGAGATGAGATATTCAGTTTGATGGGAGAGGTGAAAGTTTTGAATAGTTGCTGAGTGAAATAGTAACAGAAACTAGTAACTCATAAATGACCCAGTGGTTGAGAAGCTTGGCTCAGACCAGAGGCCATGAATTTGTAATGGTTCAAATTTGCATGACTGTTTGATTTTGTTCTCTATCAGCACTCAGCAACCTGAGTGAAGAATAGTCAAATGCATGAACTTTTCCAGGGCTGAGATTTGCCAGGACGGTGGGACAAAGGGGTAAGACAACTGGGGATGTTGGTGAAGGACTGAAGTGATCAACAGTTGGGTTTAGGCTTGAGGGGCAAACAGGTGAAGCCAAAGAGTATCTGGTAGTTTGAGAGGGGATGTAATGGTCCAGAGACTGGAGGTCTCACTGTAATTGTGGAATTCTTTTAGTTTAAGAGAGCAACTGCTTCACACCCATTAGGATGGCTATTTTTTATTTTTTTTATTATTATACTTTAGGTTTTAGGGTACATGTGCACATTGTGCAGGTTTGTTACATATGTATCCATGTGCCATGTTGATTTGCTGCACCCATTAACTCGTCATTTAGCATTAGGAATATCTCCTAATGCTGTCCCTCCCCCCTCCCCCCACCCCACAACAGTCCCCGGAGTGTGATGTTCCCCTTCCTGTGTCCATGAGTTCTCATTGTTCAATTCCCACCTATGAGTGAGAACATGCGGTGTTTGGTTTTTTGTCCTTGTGATAGTTTACTGAGAATGATGTTTTCCAGTTTCATCCATGTCCCTACAAAGGACATGAGCTCATCATTTTTTATGGCTGCATAGTATTCCATGGTGTATATGTGTAGGATGGCTATTTTTTTTCTAAAGGAACCCAAAGTAAGTGTTGACAAGGATGTGAAGATATTAAGACCTTCTGTATTTCTGGTAGGAACATAAAATGGTACAGCTGCAGTAGAAGACAGTAGGACAGTTCCTCAAAAAAAAAAGTTAAACATAGAATTATGTATCTAGCAATTCCACTCCTACGTATATACCCCAAAGAATTGAAAACAGGGACTCAGATACTTTTACACCAGTGTTCATAGCAGCATCATTCACAATAGTTGAAAGGTGGAAACAACCCCAATGTCTATCAACAGGTGAATGTATAAATAAAATGTGCTATGTACATACAATGGAATATTATTCAGTCTTAAAAATAAATGAAATTATGATTAGCAATACAACATGGATGAACCTTGAAGGCATTATGCTGCATGAAATAAGCCAATACAAAAGGACGAATATTGTACGATTCCACTTCTATGAGTTATGTAAAATAGGCAGGTTTATAGAGACAGAAAGTAGAATAGAGATTCCCAGGGGCTGGGGAAGAGGGGAATGAGAAGTTATTGTTTAATGGGTATAGAATTTCTGTTTGGGATAATGGAAAATTTCTGGAAATGATTGTGGGGATGGTTAGACAACATTGTGGTTGTACTTCATCCCATGGAATTTTATTAAAAATGGTTAAAATGGTAAATTTTAAGTTATGTGTATTTACAACAATGAAGAAAAAGAGGGGAAGAAGCATAGAAGGTGTTAGAGGGAGACACATGGAGTTTAGGATGGCAGGGTTTCAGCATCAGTTCAGGCTGTTGAAAAGGACTCAGGTGTAGCCATGAGGATGGGCGGCTAAATAAAATGGTGAATAAAGATCACTGGCTTTGGGAGAATGGTCAAGTGAAGGAGCTTGGGTGATTTGTGCACTTAAGTATTGACCTGAAGCCTACACCGTCCTCCTGATCAGCAAGAATCAGATCCAAAGGTATTTTCCAATATCGCTGATCCCCTTTTCCTTTTAACATCTTCCAACCTAAGACTCCCCTACTGCACCCCTACAGCATGGGGATTATGCTGTTGGGCAAGCAACCCACAGTACAGGACTTATAATAATTTAAGCATTTATTTTCTAATTACCTCATCAGTTTATCACAACTGCTTTTAGCACTTTGAGGTATTTGCTTCCAGTCTTTTCTTTGTGTGTCTGGTGTTCACATAGTTATAATAATACTTTTGCATTGTGCTTTTTCTCTTAGCATTATCACATAAGCATTTTTCCACATTGCCGAATAGTCCTCATAGGATGCTATGTATTCTTAGTATCTTGGGCTCTCTGCTACCCAGGACTAAAACCACAAATAACTGTATGATGCTCAGAGACCTTGTAGGGAGAAGGGGGAAGATATGAGTGGCGACCAGGTGAAGGAGGTCAGGGGAACAAAAGAACATTTTTAGTTATATGTCGTGAAGAGGACCCACAGAGGTGCAGGATTCAGACTTGGGTGCTTTTTCATCAGTATGAGTATCAGCTGATAGTTAAAACCATGTATCATCTATAAATACTGTTGATGTGGAAATGGTAAGACTCTAGAAAACTTAGCAATCAAAGAGAAAAATAATAAAAATATGGTTTTGCTTTTTAAAAAGCAAAATAGTATATGTGGACTGAAGTACAATAACAATTATGTCTGTCACTGCAATTTGGGTCAGATTAACTTGGTTAAAAGTTGTATTTGATTAGAACAGCAAGTCCTATTAATAGTTAGTGGTTCTAATCACTTGAGGTCAGGAGTTCGAGACCAGCCTGACCAACATGGTGAAACCTCATCTCTACTAAAAATACAATTAGCCAGGCGTGGTGGCACACACCTGTAATCCCAGCTACTCAGGAGGCTGAGGCAGGAGAATGACTTGAACCCAGGAGGCAGAGGTACAGTGAGCTGAGATCATACCACTGCACTCCAGCCTGGGGACAGAGCTAGACTCCATCTCAAAAAAAAAAAAAAAAAAATAGTTAGTGGTTCTAGTAACACAGATATCACTTCATCGATCAGCAGATATTTATCTTTCATATACTGTCATACTGCAAACTGTTATATCATGATTACTTGCAACCTAAAAAAATTAACATTGATAGCAGGCTTAGATCAAGAAGTTGCAGAAGAGAACTGAATTAATGAGAAGTCAACATAATTTATAAGACATACTCTGTGAGTAAAATAAATCCTGGATAGTACAGAATTAGGGGCCTCTCTAGCTTCCAGAGGAGTCCTTTTATTTCTAAATATGCAATAAAAGGAACAAAGGCTTCTTTGGACTTTAAAAAAGAAACAAGAGCCCTTTGGGAGACTTTTTAGATAAAAGTTGTAAACTTCAGAACAGACAGAAAAGCTTTCTTTTTTCCATTGTACATAATTTTCATTAAATATGTCATGTCATTTGTTATTTTAGACGATATACAGTTGTTCAGAGCTTAAATTTTTTGGTATTACTAGCTGTTTCATCTAAGTGCTCATAACTAGATAACAATAGGAAAAGTAAAATATACATTGTAGAGAGTCTGACTCTAGACATATATACATAGACTTCTTTATTCCTGCTTTCCGTTTTCCTCAAATAGCAGCTTTGTATGTGTATTGCCAGCTATATTTTGTTCTTTAGAAATATCTTGGATTTTCCACAATATATATACATATACATACATAAGTGTGATGAAGGATCAGGTGGTTTACTAGCTTTCTATTACTAATACCCTAAAGACTAGTACTCTAATGAGCCTAAGGTGGCACCCACATAGATACCTTGCATCCTCAGTCGTGTGTGTGTGTGTGTGTACCTACACATATGCTTATTTCTTCTATCAAGGGAAAAGTTCATTTAGAAGACATACTTCACCATCTTGAAAAAGAAGAAATCAATCCCCTTGCTACTACAGAAGAACAACTCTGTTTGGTGCTTATTCCAGCCAGCACAGTGAAGACAGGCTGAGGACCACTACCAGAGATGTAGAAGAGCTTATAGTGAAGCACATGGACGAAACAAAAGAAGTAAGAACTAATAGCATAGAATTTTAAAGACACCTGTGATTTTGCTCATTGCCCTTCATTAAATTGACATATTAAAAACTAATGTTTGGCTATCACTGTATAGTTGGAAAAGCACCCACGTGTAGACTATTTTTTTAATGAAACATGGCAACAGTCTGTGTTGGTTTCCATTAAGACTACATGTATAGGATGTTGCCCAGTGATGACTGGTTGAACATCTAAGCAGGACTGCTCCAGGTAGCTTTTATTATCTTGGTAGTCATCCATCTCTCAAGAGCTTACCTTCTAGGTTTCTCTTTTCTTTGAAGGCTTAGAAACTAATGTCAGCATAGTATCAGTGGATCTGCTTCTCAAAGGTGGACTTGTATTAACCAAAGTCATAGAGATGGGACACCTCCTTTTTAATTGACAATAAGAAATATAATTGCCAGAGGAACTAAACATGTATTTTTGGTGGCTGATGTATTCTCTTACAGGCACATTATGTGGGAAGCCAACTTTTAATTAGATGTTTACTTAGTGAACAAATGATTCTAAATTTTTATAGCATTGGCTGAGATAGCCAGGTTTCCACAATAGGGCTATCTATATCTACGCTCATTCTGGACCTCATATCCTAGGACCAGGCACTTAGTGCTTAGAGGAGTAGATAAAGCTATTTTTTGATCCCATTGTTACTCTTTTGGATGTTTCCAATACTGATCAACATACTTTCTACATACTTTCTTTAAATGAACTAATGAATTATCTCAGGTTGCCTGGGAATCACTCTGCTATGTTTTCACATTTCAGCTCACACAGGTAATATTTTTAAATTTAATTCTTAAAGGACAATCCAATCTCCAGATTCTAAAGAAGAATGCAGCTCCTTTAGAATGAAAAGCAGTATAGCATCATAGAGTGTGAACTTTAACATTAGGCAGATGGGGGTGAAAAGTAGCCTTTAGCATTATCTTTCTGTTTAACCCTGGGCAAGTTACTCAACTGCTTTGAACTTGAAATTTCTGTCTGTAAGATGGAGATGTTAATAGCATCTTCAAAGGGATTTGTGAGATTTATACAGGTTAGTGTGTATAAATTATGCGCGTACTTGGCACCTAGCAAGTGTTCAATAAATGATAGCAATTATCATTAGAAATGGATATTGTTCCTGCCATTTTAAAGAGGAAACTGAAGCTTGCCAGGAAGTGATGAAGTTGGACTGTGATTCCTATGTTCCTTCTATACTAGTCATCTTTTTTTTTTTTTTTTTGAGACAGAGTCTTGCTCTTTCTCCCAGGCCAGAGTGCAGTGGTGCGATCTTGACTCACTGCAAGCTCCGCCTCGCGGGTTCACGCCATTCTCCTGCCTCAGCCTCCCGAGTAGCTGGGACTACAGGCGCCCACCACTGCGTCCGGCTAATTTTTTGTATTTTTAGTAGAGACGGGGTTTCACCATGTTAGCCAGGATGGTCTCGATCTCCTGACCTCGTGATCCGCCCGCCTCGGCCTCCCAAAGTGCTGGGATTACAGGCGTGAGCCACTGCGCCCGGCCCTATTTATCTTTTTGTACATATTTTAAGGAGTTTTCCTATAGGCTTCCAAAGAATTCACCACAACGCAATTCAGTTATTTTGGTAGTCTACTTCTAAGCACCTTGGCATAGTAAGAGCTCAGTCTCTGGTTTCTACCCATGAGAGTATGAATTCTAGCTCCTCCCCTTATTCCCTATGTGACAAGGCAAGTCTCTTAGCCTTTCTAAGCCTGCTTCTTCACCTCCAAAGTGGGAGAATAATAGTCCCATGTTGTTGTGGTGACAATTAAATATTTGATGTACTTAATATAGTGCCTGGAGCATATTAACTTTCTACCTGTTATTATGCACATAAAAGTAGCTTTTTGTGAAGCCGTTATATTAACTGGAAAGTTTTCAAAGAATACCCAACAATTTGTTTTAATGTAATCTCCTGTTAACATTTAATCATCTTAGCCATCAGTTTCAGCATAGCAGTATAAACCTAATTATTATGTATATTTTTCTCTGTTCATGGATATCATGACCATATTTCCTAAACCACAGATAGGGAGACTTGATTTGAAACCTCGTATGTTGATAGAAAAAAATATTAGAGATTGGGACTGTCCCAGAAATTTGTGGTTACATGTCATCATACCTATGGGAAACATAGCGTATGATAATGTAAGACAGCTGGAAGGGAGTTTAGGGCCAGATGCCAACACTTAAGGAAAGCTGAGTTTTCTGTTGTTTTCTCAGATTATAGTCATAATAGAATGGTGATCTCTTAATTGCTCTTTCACTTCCTGGACATTTAATATGGATTAAAATATGAGTCATGGACTAAAAGTAAGAAAATGCGTTTTTTTTAGGTGGAAAATTATGCAAACTATATTTGTAACCTAACAGAGGGAAGAGAAGCATTTTCTCATGGTTATGATGAAAAGGAAAATGAACAGCTTAGACTTGGGTTTAAAGAGCTCCAACTCAAACAGAGTTGTTTTTCCTTTTGTGGGCATATCATTTTAAAACTTCTTCCGTAATTCTAGAATTAACATATGACATTATAGAAAATTTGAGAAATGTATGCAAGTATAAGGAAGGGAAAAATTATATCTTCTACCCCAAGAAAAGTATAATACTTCTAATGTTTTAGGTGTATTTTCTGCCTGTCTTTTAAAAAGTATGTATTCTGAAATAGTCTGAAATGTGTGTGAGAGTGCAGGGTATTTTCTTTCAGTGTCTATTCCAGCACTTACCACACTATATTATAATCTGTGTCAGCTCCTCTGGAGTAGAGATCATGTCCTAGTTTTAGTGATTTGTGTCTCTTACAGTACCTGGCTTGTAAAGTACCTAGTTCAGGGTATGCAAAACTTTATCTCTTCCTCTTTAGGTTTTTTTTTCCCCAGCTGAGCCTGAGAATTAAGTTGATATAAGACAGATTAACAGGAGAAAAGCATACAAATTTATTTAAATTGGAAATAAATGGAGATGAAGACCCAAAGAAGCACTTAGAATCAATCTCTCATATACTGAGTTAGACAGACAATAGTAAGTTGTGAAAAAGCAACTAAATATATGGAAAGGCTGAAGAGATAAGAGTTACTTTAACAAGGTCTGTACAGAATTCTCTTGGCCTCAACTTCCCATCCTTAATCATAAGAGTGTTGCTTTCCTTCTAGCAAAGGGAGGGCATCTTTCAACATGGGAATTTCATCTTCTGCTTTTAAGAAATAGAAGGAGGATCAGAGTGATCTTGCACCTGCTATTTTTCAAGTGTGTTTAACTCATAATAGTCAATACACCAGAGTGGCATATTTTTAACTCCTTCACTAGCATATTAAGGACTTAGAAATATTAAGTACTTCAAAGCTGCAAAGGAAAATACAGATGGAACCGCTTTAGAATATTCTATATTTGTGTAGCTACACACTTAGGTGCTATTAGGCCAGCACTTTGGGAGGCCGAGGTGGGCGGATCACCTGAGGTGGGGAGTTCAAGACCAGCTTGACCAACATGGAGAAACCCTGTCTCTACTAAAAATACAAAATTAGCTGTGTGTGGTGGCACATGCCTGTAATCTCAGCTACTTGGGAGGCTGAGGCAGGAGAATTGCTTGAACCTGGGAGGCAGAGGTTGTGGTGAGCGGAGATTGTGCCATTGCACTCCAGCCTAGGCAAAAGGAGTGAAACTCCTTCTCAAAAAAAAAAAAGATAAAAAAATTAGATGCTGTTATTATACATATTATTATATATGGTCAGTGATTATATTTACCACACATTTATTATTTTCTTTACTCAGCATTTTTCCTTGCATCTCAGATATTCCATTTGGGATCATTTTCCTTTTTTCCTTTTAGAAATTTCTTTTACAAGAGTTTGTTGATGGAAGTTTTTTTTTTTTTTTGCCTCAGGTGCAGAGAAAACTGAGTTAATTATAGGACATATTACTGTACTGTACCCTCATTTTTTCCTTTCTTGCTTTCTACTGGGTAGACTGAATTTTCTTCTGATGATTTAAAGTTAATATTCTATTTTTGTTTGTATAGTGGTTGCATTTTAAGAGTTTTCTTTAATTCCGACTTTTTTTTTTTCCTCTACAAAGCTTCTGGAAAATTTCTTCCAGCATTTCTGGTAATTCTCAGTAGGAAGGTTGTTCAAGGGCTCTAATCTGCCACACTGCAAGAAATAGAGGATACTGTATGTCCTGCTGCCAACATGTGTTTTTCTTTGTTTTGTTTTTTTTTTTTTTGAGACGGAGTCTCACTCTTTCACCCAGGCTGGAGTGCAGTGGTGTGATCTCGGCTCACTGCAACCTCTGCCTCCCGGCTTCAAGGGATTCTCCTGCCTCAGCCTCCCTAGTAGCTGGGACTACAGATGCACGCCACCATGCCTGGCTAATTTTTGTATTTTTAGTAAAGACGGGGTTTCACCATGTTGGCCAGGATGATCTTGATCTCTTGACCTTGTGATCCGCTCGCCTCAGCCTCCCAAAGTGCTGGGATTACAGGCCATGTGTTTTTGCAATATAAATTATCTCTTGATGATTGATAAATAGGAGAATGATGTCATTATAATGCAAAAGTTCATATACAATTTTCCCTAGCATATTAATGATTTGGACTACCAGTAAGCCTCAGTTTGTAAATCAATCCTATTCATCCCACATTCTTCAAATTAGACTTGATCTGGACTTGCAATAAATCTGTAAACTATGAAGGAAAGAGATAAGCCAGTGGTTGTAGTTCAGTGTGGATAGTCCTATGCTAAGGGAAAGCACAGAACACGAGGAAAATTCAGGGGAGGTGATGAGAAAGACAGGATGGGTAGGGTGACCAGAAAGGGCTTCCAAAGGAAATTGTATTGAGTTGTGTTTTGAAAGGTGCTAGCTAGATTAAGAAGTTGGGAAAGGCATTCCTGGCAAAGGGAACAGAGTCGATAATACATACTGGTTCACATGAGTGAATGCGAAGAAGAAATGAGGCTGGAGATATTTTCAGGAACCACGTCATGGTGAAACCATAAACTAAGGCATCTGGACTATCCTTGATGTTCCTGGACTATGCTAAAGGCATACAAATATATTTGAATATATGAATTATTGACTTTGTTATAAAATATCTGGAGAATCACTAAATAATTTTAAGAGGGCAGTTAACATGATCTGATACATGTTTTAGAAAAATTACTCTAGCAACAGTAGAGGGATGGATTACATAGGGACCAGATTGGAAGTGGGAAACTTAGGGGTAGTTTTACAGTAATAATCAAAGAATGAGAACGAAAACAAGGCTCAGAGTGTAAATGGTGAAGGGAAGATGAACTGAGTTATTAATGAAAAGGAATCTGTAAAACAAATCGAGAATGGTGGGTGAAATCTTGGATGACTCTAATGCCATCTACTCAATCACTTTTAGATCATAGTTTTCCAGTAACGGCCAGAAAGAATTAACACAGATTCTCTGGCTGTGCACGGTGGCTCACGCCTGTAATTCCAGCACTTTGTGAGGCCAAGGCAGGTAGATTGCTTGAGCCTAGGAATTTGAGACCAGTCAGGGCAACGTGCCG
Source organism: Hylobates moloch (assembly GCF_009828535.3). Classification (NCBI taxonomy): domain Eukaryota; kingdom Metazoa; phylum Chordata; class Mammalia; order Primates; family Hylobatidae; genus Hylobates; species Hylobates moloch. The sequence goes on from NW_026652330.1 coordinate 145,583, forward strand.
AAACCCCATCTCTACAAAAAATCCAAAAATTAGCCAGGCATGGTGGCATGCACTTGTAGTCTCAGTCACTCAGGAGGCAGAGGTGGGAGGATCACCTGAGCCTTAGAGGTCAAGGCTGTGGTGAGCCATGATTGCATCACTGCACCCCAGCCTGGGGAATGGAGTGAGACCCTGTCTCAAACAACAGAACAAAACAAAACAAAAACCAAAACCCCCCCCCCAGGTACCCATTTTATGATAAAATATAGCCTGTAACATTTGTGTTGCATTCCCAATTTGGTTAAAGCTAATATTTTGTTTTAGCTAATGTTGTAAAGAGCCTGAGCATAAAATAATCAGCAGAGTCACTTTTTTTATTTGTAGAAACTGACAAACTGATTCTAAAATTGATGTGGACATGCAAGGTCCTAGACTAGTCAAAAAACTGAAAAAGAACAAAGTTGGAGGACTAACACTTCCTGATTTCAAGACTTAACCATAAAGCTGTAGCAATCAAGAAAATATACTCTTGGGCTGGACGCGATGTTTCACACCTGTAATCTCAGCACTTTGGGAGGCCGAGGTGGGCAGATCACCAGAGGTCAGGAGTTCAAGACTAGCCTGGCCAACATGGTGAAACCCCATCTGTACTAAAAATACAAAAATTAGCCAGGCGTGATTGTGGGTGCCTGTAATCCTAGCTATTCAGGAGGCTGAGGCAGGAGAATCGCTTGAACATGGGAGGTGGAGGTTGCAGTGAGCCGAGATTGCACCATTGCACTCCAGCCTGGGCGAAAGAGTGAGACTCCGTCTCAAAAAAAGAAAATGCATTCTTGGCATTCAGATAGATCTATAGATCTCTCAATAGAGAGTCCAGAAATAAGCCCACAAGTACACCATCAACAGATTTTCAACAAAGGTGACAAAGTAATTCAATGAGAAAAAGATAACCTTTTCAACAAATGATGCTGGAACAATTAGATATAGACATATGCTAAAAAAAAAAAGCCCCCCAAATCCTGATCGAAGTTCTGTTTCCCATTGGTGAGGAATGCCTGCTCTAAATACCACAAGATGGCCAAATACATGACACCTGACACTGGAGAGAAATGAGATTGATAACAGTTTATTAGTCACATATACTCACAGCCCATGGGAAGAGGATAGATATGCTATGCTATGCAGGGCCACAAGGGATTACTCTCAGGAATAGAATGAACTCACAGGGGGTATGGGAGGCAGGCTTTGTAGTAACAAGAAGATGAGGTGCCTCGTGGTTCCCATGGAAAGATGTGATTGGCTTGTGTGAAAAATTCTATGGGCTGGCAGGGAAGTGAAACTCATTAGTTTGAGGACTGGGTGGAGTACAGCTGCTCTGGCTGATAGAGGAACTGGCCAGATGGGGACTCTTTCTCTCTGGATGGGGGACATCTCTGGTGTGAGCCGAGTAACTGATGGCTAGGCTTTTTTGGGGCTTCCGTGAGGCTGAAAGATGTCAAGGCAATACATGAAATTTTAGACCTTGCAATAAATTTATCTCACACCATATATAAAAATTAACTCAAATTGTTTGATAGATATGATCTGTGATTATGAAATATCTATTCATTTTCTAACGTATATAGGTAAATTTTTATAATTTTCCCCACAAAGATCTTGCCCATTTTTGTTAGATTTATTCATAGGTGCTTCATATTTTTAGATGCTATTAATAATAAATGCTATCTTTTTTAAAAAATTAATTTTCTACTTATTTGTTACTGGTATTTTAAATTATAATTATTTTTATATATTGACCTTATATCTAGCAATCTTGCTAAAGTTTATCATTCATTTTTATACTTTAGTTGAGGATTTAAACATTTTCTCTCTCTTTTTCTTGTCCAGGTTGGAGTGCCGGAGTGCTCTCCATTCACTGCAGCCTCAACCTCCTGGGCTCAAGTAATCCTCCTGTCTTGTCCTCCCAAAATGCTGGGATTACAGGTGACCCACCACACCCAGGCAAAATAACATTTTTGTTCATGAAGACTGATTTATGTACATTTCATTTATATATTGAATTTTGTTAAGAAGAAATTGGAACAATCCACCAGTCTCTACAAAGAGAACATCAAGAACCTGTGTAACAGTCTAAAAAAACTGAGCGAGGTAAAAAAGAAATTATAATCCTTTACTTAATAATTGTGGCTAATTACAAATCAGCTTTTACCTTAGAAGTATTTTGTTTGAATATATGAAAATGTATAGATTCATGGACAGATGTGGTGGCTCATGCCTATAATCCCAGCACTTTGGGAGACCAAAACTGGAGGATGACCTGAGGCCAGGAGTTCAAGACCAGCCTGGGTAACATAGTGAGACTTAGTTTCTATGAAAAATAAAAAAAATTAGCTGAGTGTGGTGGCATGTGCCTGTAGTCCCAGTTACATGAGAGGCTGAGGTGGGAGGATTGCTTGAGCCCAGGAGCTGGAGGCTGCAGTGAGCTATGGTCGCGCCACTACACTCTAGCCTGGGTGACAGAGCATGACCTCGTCTCTTTAAAAAAAAAAAAAAAGAGTCATGCTGTAAAAAGTATCAAATTATGCATAAAAGTATTTTGAACACATCACAAAAATTTGAGGAGGAAAAAATCACTCATTTGACATGATAGCTGATTTTTTATTGAATGTATCCAAATTTAAACAATCAATGTATATTATGTCCTTTTAAAAATCACCGTGGGACTAGGCCAGGCGCAGTGGCTCATACCTGTAATCCCAGCACTTTGGGAGGCCAAGGCAGACAGATCACCTGAGGTCAGGAGTTCAAGACCTGCCTGGCCAACATGGTGAAACCCTGTCTCTACTAAAAAATACAAAAATTAGCCAGGCATCATGGTACACACCTGTAATCCCAGCTACTAGGGAGACTGAGGCAGGAGAATCGCTTGAATCTGGGAGGCGTAGGTTGCAGTGAGCCAAGATTATGTCACTGCACTCCAGCCTGGGTGACAGAGCAAAACCCTGTCTCAAAAAAAAAAAAAATCACCTTGGGACTATACATATTTTTTATTTACAAATATGTTTGTAGTTCCCCTTTTAAGGAGTTCTTTAGACTATGTAACACATTATTTTAAATATATTCAATTCTGTTCATGGAATTTAATGTTTTTGATCTAGGGAAATGTTATTAAAAGGTAAGTCTGGTGAATAAAGTATACACTGTGAATTTAAGTATGGGAGGTAACCCAAGATTAAACTGTTATGTCACAGTATTATTTGCAATAGCAAAAATCAGAAGCTATCCAAATTTTTAAGTGAGTACAGAAATAATGTTATAGCCATGCTGGAACACAGTACAGCCTTTAAAAATGATCAGTACAAGCTGGGAGTGGTGGCTCATGCCTGTAATCCAGCACTTTGGAAGGCCAAGGTGGGTGGATCACGAGGTCAGGAGTTCGAGACCAGCTTGGCCAACGTGATGAAATCCTGCCTCTACTAAAGATACAAAAAATGAGCCAGTCATGGTGGTGCGTGCCTATAATCCCAGCACTTGGGGGTTTGAGGCAGGAGAATCGCTTGAACCTGGGAGGCGGAGGTTGCAGTAAGCCGAGATTGCACCATTGCACTCTAGCCTGGGCGACCAGGCGAGACTCCATCTCAAAAAAAAAAAAAAATTATCATTACAAAATCTGTACAGCAATTTACAGAGAAGTGTTCCTGTATAATGTTAAATTTAAAAAGCCAGGCCGGGCACGGTGGCTCACGCTTGTAATCCCAGCACTTTGGGAGGCCGAGGCGGGCGGATCACGAGGTCGGGAGATCGAGACCACGGTGAAACCCCGTCTCTACTAAAAATACAAAAAATTAGCCGGGCGTGGTGGCGGGCGCCTGTAGTCCCAGCTACTCGGAGAGGCTGAGGCAGGAGAATGGCGTGAACCCGGGAGGCGGAGCTTGCAGTGAGCCGAGATTGCGCCACTGCACTCCAGCCTGGGCGACAGAGTGAGACTCCGTCTCAAAAAAAAAAAAAAAAAAGCCAGACAGAAACTTGTACATGTATTAGTATTACGACTATGTAAAAATGTATATGAATAAAAAATACTGCAAAGAAATGTAACAATACGCTCATACCTCTTGGATGTTAGGTTGAACCACATGAAACCACATATTTACAAGTAAAAGCAATCAAATATCACCAGTTTTATTTGGTTCAACCTATTCTTTGAAAGGAAATACACAGACACACACATACACACTCACACACACAAAGAAATACACACAGATATTGTTTGCTAATTTTCTTTACTGGCTTTTAAACATTAATAGAAAATAGCAAAATGTCATGAGAGTACATTTGCTCTTTGTTTTATTACTAATAGAAGTTTTATTTCAGTATCATAATGAAGACCTGGAAAAAGACAAAACATCACAAAACTGCCTAGGAAGAGGAATGGAACGAGTAGCAAAGAAGTTAGGGGTGGCTCATGAAGAGATTCAAAGGCTCACTGATGAACTACAAGTGAAGGAGAAAGAACAGTGTAAATTAGGTAAGCTGTGGTTTCAGATGACCATTTCCGATCATGCTTTAACTATACTGATCTCACCTCAGGGTGGAACATGAGAAAAAAAAAACACTGAGAAAAAAAGACTTTAAGATAAACACATAAAAGTGATGAACAGCCTCATTTTCTACCATGCTAGGAATTTTTTTCAAAGCCCAAACATATCTACCAAAAGTGCGCAACTCGTAAGTGTATACCACTCACCACAAGAAATTCCCAGCCTCTCAGAAGCCCCCCTTTGTTCCTTCTTTCTATCTCTACATCCTTCCTCCTCCTTCAGAGTAACTACTGTCCTGACTGAATGCAGTTTCTGTGTTTGACTATATGCAGTATGCCTTCTATGGTTTGCTTCTCCTGCTCAGTCTTATAAGAGTCATTCATTTTGTTACACGTAGCAGTTGTTTGTTCATAGTTGTTTATAGTATTTCATTAATAAACATACTGCAATTTATCCATTCTACTGATGGACGATTGTGTTGTCAGTTTTTGTCTATTATGAATATTGCTGCTATAAACATTTTGGTATATGTCTCAGTGTGCTTATTACACATTTCTGATTGTGCTAAGAGCAGAATTACTGAATCAAAGGGCAGGTTCTACTTTGGTCTTCCAAGGTAATTATACTAATTTAAGCTTTCCTCAGTTGTATGTGAGATTTTAGTTCCTCCTCCTTCGTTTTCAATACGTGGTACTATCAGTCTTATTAACTTCACCTTTTATGTTGAGTGTGTAGTGGTATTTAAGTGTGGCTTTAATTGGTATTCCCTGACTGCTAATTAAGTTGAAAATCTTTTCATATGTTTGTTGTTGTTGTTACTCATTTGGATATACAACTTTGTGAAGTTCCTGCTCGAATCTCTTGTATATTTTTCTATTTTATTTATTTGTGGGAGTTCTTTATATATTGTAGATATGAGCCTTTTGTTGGTTATAAATGTTATGTTGTTGTTATTGGTTTTTTTTTTTTACCATAAATGCTAATATTCATCAAGTTGGGTTTAAGTGAATTATTCTTTATGCTTTCTGAGTTTTCACATTTAAAGCCTTTTCTTCACTACAAGATTATTGAAAATATTTACTGGTTTTGGGGAGGTACTTTTATTGTGTATATTTATATCTTTGCTTTATCTAGAATTTAGTATAAAAATTTTAAATTAGCCGGGCACGGTGGCTCACGCTTGTAATCCCAGCACTTTGGGAGGCCGAGGCGGGCGGATCACGAGGTCAGGAGATTGAGACCATAGTGAAACCCCGTCTCTACTAAAAATACAAAAAATTAGCCGGGCGTGGTGGCAGGTGCCTGTAGTCCCAGCTACTCGGAGAGGCTGAGGCAGGAGAATGGCGTGAACCCGGGAGGCGGAGCTTGCAGTGAGCCGAGATTGCGCCACTGCACTCCAGCCTGGGCGACAGAGCAAGACTCCGTCTCAAAAAAAAAAAAAAAAAAAAAAAAAAAAAAAAAAAAAAAAA
>NW_026652330.1:151668-159729 GCF_009828535.3 Hylobates moloch
AAAAAAAAAAAAAAAAAAAAAAAAAAAATTAAATTATAATTCTCTCCTTTCTATATTTTTAATACGTGACTGATTCTTTTACAAATGCAATATATAGGTTAATTTAGAATCATAAACATTAAAAATGTTAAATGTATAAAACAATAATGATTATGCCAAACTGTGTGATTAAAAACAAATAATAAAAAACAAAGAATATCAGGATGTAAATTTTTTATAAATACATTTTAAACAGTGGACACAAATAACTTTTCAGAATGATGAAATGTTCCATATCCCGTTTGGGTTGGTGGGTATACAATTGTACATATTTGTCAGAATTCTTCAAACTATGCACTTAAAAGGGTGCATTTTACTGTATACAATTTATTCCTTAGTAAACACAATCTAAAAAGAAAATAAATTTGGTCACATGAGCATGATGAGAAGCAATATTTGCTGCTTGCAATACAAGAAGAAAAAGGAAAAGCTGGATATTCAGTACCCTTAGTAGTTACATTTGGACACAACAGAACACAATCACATAGCAACCTGTTCTATCAGCAGTTGCTCTGTAGGGTAAATCCCAAGCGTATCAACTGAAAGCCATCTCCATAGTGAGTCTATTAGGACTGTTGGGAAGCTGAATTAGCAAGTCCTTTTGGAATGTTGTGTGCAGTATCAGTGTGTGCGCCATCTGTAACTTCCTGAGTCATCCACTTATAGCAGAATTTGTAGCTAGGCGTGTGTTATATGACAATGTTTCCCAAGTATTACCTTGTTTCTTTCAACAAACTCTTTTTAAAATAAATCCCTTTAGCTCTCTTTAGTTTATTCTTTAACTCTCTATCACATCATAAAATTTAGACGAAAATGAAAAATTTTTTCAATGATAATTTTTTCAAGAATAAAAAAGAATTTATATAAAATATTTATTCCTCAACAAATGAATATCAAGAAAAAAGATGAATTTTTAAAGATTTAAGAGACTTATTAACCAATTATGATGTGTGGCCTTTATTGAATCCTGATTCAAATTTTTAACATTTATAAAACAATTTGAAATTTGAACACTTGCTAGACATATGAGTTAAAGATTATTGTTAAATTTTTGTTAAATTAATTTTTTGTTTAAAAAGAGTTCTTATTTTTTAGAGATATATAGTGAAATATTCATAAGTGAATGAAATGATGTCTAGGATTTGCTTCAAAATAATACCGGTCTCTACCTTATATCTATATAAAAATTAATTCAAAATGGATCACAGAGCTAAATGTAAGTTAAAACTATAAAACTGTTAGAAGAAAACAAGGAAAACATCTTCATGATCTTGGGTTAAGCAGTGATACATTAAATATGACACCAAAAGCAAAAATGATGAGAAAAACTAATACATTGGACTAAATCAAAATTTAAAACTTTTACAGTTCAAAACATACCATCAGAAATTGAAAAGACAACTCATAGACTAGAAGAAAATATTTGCGAATCATGTGTTTGATATGGATCTTACATCCAGAATATGTAACAAATTCTTACAATTTAATAATTAAAAGACAGCCCAACTTAAAAATGGGTTGAGGGGCTGGGTGTGTGACATGTGCCTGTAGTCCTAGCTACTTGGAAGGCTGAGGTGGAAGGATAGCTTGAGCCCAGGAGTTTGAGACTGCAGTGGGCGATGATTGTTCCAGCCTGGGTGACAGAGCAAGACCCTGTCTCAAAGAAAAAAAATGGGCAAAGGATTTGAAAAGGCATTTCCAGGAAGAAGATATGTGAATGACCAATAAGCACGTGAAAAGATGCTGAGCACCTCCCATCACAAAAATTGATAAGTATGTGAGGTGATAGATGTGTTAATTAGCTTGATTTAATCATCCCACAATATAAACATATATCAAAACATTACATTGTACCCCATAAACATATACAATTATTATTTGTCGATTAAAAAAAAGATGTTCGATACCATTAGTTATTAGGGAAGTGCAAAGCAAGACCACAATGAGAGTCTACTTCATACCCACTAGAATGGCTATGCTAAAAAAGACAGATAGTGACAAGTGTTGGTAAGGATGTGGAAACATTGAAACCCTTATACATTGCTGGTAAGAAGGTAAAATAGTGAAGATACTTTGGAAAACATTTAACAGTTTCTCAAAATATTAAATGCAACCCAGAAATTCTACTCCTAGCTATCTACCCAGGAGAAATGAAAACATGTATCAACACAGACTTGTATGTAAATGTTCATAACAATATTAGTTACAGTAGCCAAGAGTTAGAAACAACCCAAATGTCTGTCAATTGGTGAACAGATAAACAAAATGCAGTATATCCATACTGTGCAGAAAGTAGCTAACAGCACACCCGACACTGCTATTCTTAAGAAAGGACTGCTTATAACAGTCACAAGCATCTGGCTGACATCTGGGAACTTGGATTTTGGGAAGGTTTCCACCATTCCTTAACCAATAGTGGCTCACTGTGCCTAAGCTGTTTATACAATGTGGTCCATGCAGAACACCTGCTTTCCTTTAAGAGTCTTGGTATATGCTAGGCAGAAAGTGTGTGTGTGACCAGCCCTCAACAAAACCTTAGGTGCTGAGTCTTTCATGAACTTCCCAGGTAGACAACATTTTACATGTATTGTCACAGTTCACTGCTGGAGACATATCCTGTGTGACTCCACTGGGAGCGGACTCTTGGAAGCTTGTTCCTGGTTTCTTCTGGCCTTTGCCCTATGCATCCTTTCCCTTTGCTGATTTTGCTTTATCCTTTTGCTGTAGGAAATCTTAGCTTTGAGTATGAACATATGTTGAGTCTTGTGAGTCCTCTTAGCACATCACCAAACCTGGGGGTGATCTTGGGAACTCCTGACACTCATATGATAGAATACTATCTGCCAGTAAAAAGGAAGGAAGTACTTATACCTGCTACATGGATGAATCTCAGAAACAAGCTAAGTAAAAGAAGTCAGATGCAAAAGATCATATATTGTGTGATTCCATTTAGATGAAATGTACATAAAAGGTAATCCTATAGAGATAGGAAGTAGATTGGCATAGCTGGGCACAGTAGCACATGCCTATGTCCCAACTACTTGCCACTTGGAAGGATGAGGCAGAAGAATCACCTAGCCTATGAGTTTGAGTCCCATCTGAGCAACATAGTGATGCCCTGTCTCAAAAAAACAATGGAAAGTAGATTAGTGGCTGTCCAGGGCTAGGTATGAAAATTGGGATTGACTAAGTGCATATGATTTTCTTAATAGGCTGATGGAAATGTTCTAAAATTAGATTGTGATGTTGCATACCTGTAGATACACGAAAAACCATTGAATTGTCCACTTGAAATATGTAATTTTTAAGGTATGTAAACTGTACCTCAAAGCTGTTAAAAATATAAGAACTGGGAGAAGTAAGTGTATTAGGTGAAAATCTAAGGTGGCCTCCAAGAGCCCCACCCCCTAGTATACACACATCTTTTCCCAGTTATTCAAACAAATACAATCTAGATGCTGCTGTGAAGAGATTTTGTAAGTGTAGTTATGGTCCCAAACCAACTGACTTTAAAGAAGGGAGATTATCTTACATGAGCCTGATCTAATCAGGTGAGATCTGAAAAGAGTCAAGGCATTTCCTGGCAAAAAAGATTTGAAGTGCAAGAGGGATTTAACATGAGGGAGATTCTTCATTAATGACTTTGAAAAGCAAATAAATAATAACTTTGAAGATGGAGGAGACCACGTAACAAAGAATGTGGGCAGCCTCCAAGACCCAAGAGAGACCTCCAACTGACAGTCAATGAGGAGATAGGGACCTCAGTCTTACACCCTCAAGGACTGATTTCAGCTAACAAGCTGAATCAGATTGGAAATGGATTCTTCTCCAGAGCCTTCAGAGAGAAACACAGCCTGGCCAACACCCTGATTTCACCCTTGTAAGACTTTGATCACAGAACCCAGGCACACCATGCCCAGACTCCTGACCTAGAGAACCATGAACTAGTAGATGGATGCTGTTGTAAGCCACTAAGTTTGTGGTAATTTGTTATACAACATTAGAAAATTAATATAATATGTAAGGGTATAAGTGAAACAAGATTGACCATGAGTTGGTAATTGTTAAAAGCTGGGTGATGGATGTAGGTATTACCATAACTCTGCCCTAGCTACTTTTGTATATATTTGAAATTTTCCATAAGTAAAAAAGTTTTTTTTTTAAATCGATGCTAACCAGACTTAGAAAGAGACTTAGAAATAGACTAAGAAAGTACAACTGTTAATCCAGTAGAGAGATCTCAAGAAAAGTTACAACCAATACAGTTTTAGAAATATTACTGGTTTAAGAGGACTATTGGAAAGCTAGAATTTTCTTTCTTTTCTGTCTTTTTTTAGAGACAGGGTTTCACTCTGTTGCCCAGATTGGAGTACAGTGGCACGATCATCACTCACTCACTGAGTTCCTGGGTTTAAGTGACCCTCCTGCCTCAGTCTCATGAGTAGCTAGGACTGCAGGCATGTAGTGCCACAGTTGGCTAATTTTTAAATCTTTTGTAGAGAAGGGGGTTTTACTTGCCCAGGCTGGTCTCAAACTCCTGGCCTCAAGAGATCCTCATGCTTCAGCCTCCCAAGTGTTGTATAGGTGTGAGCCACTGTGCCCAACCCCAGAAAGCTACAGTTTTCAGGTATCCACACAAATATGGCAGAAACTAACCTGACCATACAAGTTAATAAATTCGGTAGTCTGATATTATCTAAATTTGGAGCAATATATTTCACTATGTGTGCTATTCCAAAAATAGTTATTTTTTTCAAATAGCAATTAAGTCAAATGTTTCAGAACATCTGAAGTACCTCTTCAGAACTTTGAGGTTCACAGAATACAGTTTGGGAGCCCCTGGTTCACATAATAAATTCTGAGCTCTCTTATGTAGCAAATAAGGTCTTTCTGGTTTGGCCTCTGCCTATGTATCCAGGTCATATCCCACACTTTCCTAATTCTCTGCACTACAGACCAGGCAGTATTAGACTATATGTAGTTCCAAAACTACTCAGTGTTCCCTCCTATGTCATCTCCTTTGTTCTGTCCTACCTCCTACATTACTCGTGTTATTCCCTCTTTCTAGAATATCCTTTCCACCTGCCCTCACTTTACTTTCCTTCTTCCATAGAGGAATACATTTGCAAAACTGGTCTTTTAGTAAAACAGAAGCTATTTTTACATCTTTGGCTCAGTGTAAACAGACCTAGGTTCACATCCCAGACATACCTTTTACTAGTTGTGTAATGTTGAGCAAGTTGCTTAACTTTTCTGAGTCTTGTTTGTCTCATCTATGAAATGGAAACATGAATATCTACTTTGCAGATTTGTTATGATGATACATATATCTGGTACTGGCAGTTGCTGCTATGGTAACAGTAGTAGTAATAATATTGCTATAGTTAGGAATACAGTTTTAGGTGAATCTGGTAGGGTATCCTGGGATTTACTCTAAAGAACTGAGTGTTACGGATGTAATAATAAAACCTTCACAATTGTGCTGATGTACTCACTCTGTGGTTAGAAGTGACCCGCTATAAAATTCATGTTAGTCTCTTACTTCTGGGAGGTTCTTCATTCTGATAATGTAGGACATCCACCAGCAATATCACTGGTGATGAGGAGACCACAGGAGACAAAGGGATAAAACCTGAGATAGAGAACCCAAATCCAATAGACTCCAATGCGTCATGTCTTCCTAAATATCATTGTGCCATCCTTATACAATTCTTGCATAGTACCAAAAGCTATTTCCTGAAATTTTGTTTTTTTGATATATCTAGCAGCTATTGGCAAAATTCTAAATATGATTGATTGCAGAAATTATTTTTACTTATTTCTGGGTGTAATTTCTTTTTGCTAAACTGGTAGTACCATACCTAAAAACTTTCAGCTTTTCCTATTGTTTACAGTGGTTTAAATTCCTCTTCATCATGAAATGTAATGGAGGAAACTATTAAGAAAAGACAATTACGAGATCAGATAATCAGGGATAGGGCTAAATATAGGGTGCGGTAGGAACTCTAAGAGAGAAGTCTGGGAAAATTCCGTGAGGAGCTGACATTTAAGCAGAAACTCCAAGGACAGTAGCCAGGTGAAAGAAAGTGTTCCAGAGAGAGAGTCATCTGAAATTTGATTATTATACTAATCATTTGCTCCTTATTCAAATATTTTATTTCTTTTTTTAGATTCTGCACTTAAGAAGGCTCAACTAGAAATTGACAAATTGAAGGAAAATTTGGTAAAGCTGAAAGAAAATGGTAAGTCATTCTAGAAGATACGATAATTATTATTTAGTAGCTAAGAACGATGGTACATGCCTGCAGTCCCAAAGACTTGGGAGGCTTGGGCCCAGGAGTTGGAGGTTGCAGTGAGCCATGTCTGTGCCACTGCACTCCAGCCTGGGCGATAATGCAGGACCCCATCTCAAAAGAATAAATTTTTAAAAAATTATTATTTAATAATAATACATTAAGAAATAATATACATTAATAATATGCTTTAAAATAATATTTAGGAATTAAAATAATGAGTACTATGACTATTATTGCTGTTGCTACTGCTGTTATTATTACTACTACTACTACCAGTACTACTACCATTTATTGCTTACTAAGTGACAGGTACTCTGCCAGGCATTTCACATGCGTTATCTGTAATCCTCACAACAGTCTATGGCCATACCACCCTGAACACACATATCTCATCTAATCCTCATAGCAGTTCCAAGTAGTGAGTAATAGTATCCCCATTTCTTAGATAAGCAAACTGAGTCATGGCAAAGTTAAGTGAGTTATCCAGTAGCTACATTAAGTATCAGAGCTGGTATTTGACTCTTTGTATGTCTGACTCCCAAACCTGTGATCAACACAAATCATGCATATTTTACTGGGACCACTGACACCAATATACTTTATAATGCATTTAACAATACTTTATACATATTTGTTCACTGGGAAGCCAATAGGCTTGAATCAGTGGTGAATTAATCTGACCCTAGCTTGCCTATATAAAAATGCTACCAGTTATCAATAATATAATGAAATTTGACTATTTTAATGGTAATGGCTAAAACATTTTTAAATACGTTTACCAGTTATTAAATTCTAAAACTACACATACCCTCCTTTTAAAAATGTATGAATACAATTATAAAATGAACACTGCTTTCTTAGTAATTAATAGAACAAGTAAACAGAAAAAAATCAGTAAGGATATAAAAGTCCTAAAAATACTAGCAATCCACATGACCTAGTTGATATTTATAGAAAATTTCACCAGAATACACATTCTTTTCATATACCCATGAAACATTCACCAAGAGAGACCATTGTGGTGGAACTGGAGATCATTATGCTAACAGAAATAAGCCAGGCACAGAAAGACAAACATTGCGTGTTCTCACTTATTTGTGGAATCTAAAAATCAAAGCAGTTGAACTCATGGACATAGAAAGCAGAAAGATTGTTACCAGAGGCTGGGAAGGAGAGTAGAGGGGCAGTTTCAGGGGGAGGTGGGGAATGGCTAATGGGTAAAAAAAAAAAAAAAAAGAAAGAATAAGACCTAGTATTTGGTCGGGGAGCCAAGATGGCCGAATAGGAACAGCTCCGGTCTCCAGCTCCCAGCCCGAGCGACACAGAAGACTGGTGATTTCTGCATTTCTGCTTGAGGTACCGGTTTCATCTCACTAGGGAGTGCCAAACAGTGGGTGCAGGATAGTCGGTGAAGCGCACTGTGCGCGAGCCTAAGCAGGGCGAGGCACTGCCTCACTCGGGAAGCGCAAGGGGTCAGGGAGTTCCCTTTCCTAGTCAAAGAAAGGGGTAACAGACGGCACCTGGAAAATCGGGTCAGTCCCACCCTCATACTGCGTTTTCCCAACGGGCCTGGAAAACGGCACACTAGGAGATTGTATCCCGCACCTGGCTCGGAGGGTCCTATGCCCACGGAGTCTCCCTGATTGCTAGCACAGCAGTCTGAGATCAAGCTGCAAGGCGGCAGTGAGGCTGGGGGAGGGGCGCCCGCCATTACCCAGGCTTGCTT
>NW_026652330.1:159739-201154 GCF_009828535.3 Hylobates moloch
TGACTATTTTAATGGTAATGGCTAAAACATTTTTAAATACGTTTACCAGTTATTAAATTCTAAAACTACACATACCCTCCTTTTAAAAATGTATGAATACAATTATAAAATGAACACTGCTTTCTTAGTAATTAATAGAACAAGTAAACAGAAAAAAATCAGTAAGGATATAAAAGTCCTAAAAATACTAGCAATCCACATGACCTAGTTGATATTTATAGAAAATTTCACCAGAATACACATTCTTTTCATATACCCATGAAACATTCACCAAGAGAGACCATTGTGGTGGAACTGGAGATCATTATGCTAACAGAAATAAGCCAGGCACAGAAAGACAAACATTGCGTGTTCTCACTTATTTGTGGAATCTAAAAATCAAAGCAGTTGAACTCATGGACATAGAAAGCAGAAAGATTGTTACCAGAGGCTGGGAAGGAGAGTAGAGGGGCAGTTTCAGGGGGAGGTGGGGAATGGCTAATGGGTAAAAAAAAAAAAAAAAAGAAAGAATAAGACCTAGTATTTGATAGCACAGCAGGGTGACTGTAGTCAATAATAATTTAATTGTACATTTTTAAATAACTTAAAGAGTATAATTGGATTGTTTGTAACACAAAGGATAAATACTTGAGAAGATGGATAACCCATTTTCCATAACATGATTATTACGCATTGCATGCCTGTATCAAAACATCTCATATAGCCTTTTGGCTCTGTGAGCAGCACCATGGCTGTTGGCAAGAACAAGCACCTTAGGAAAGGTAGCAAAAAGCCAAAAATAAAGTGGTTGATCCATTTTCTAAGAAAGATGGGTGTGATGTAAAAGCACTTGCTATGTTCAGTATAAGAAATATTGGAGAGATGCTAGTCACCAGGACTCAAGGAACCAAAATTGCATCTGATAGCCTCAAGGGTCGTGTGTTTGAAGTGAGTCTTGCTGATCTGCAGAATGATGAAGTTGCATTTAGAAAATTCAAGCTGATTGCTGAAGATGTTCAGGATAAAAACTGACTAACTTCCAGGGCGTGGATTTACCCGTGACAAAATGTGTTCCATGGTCAAAAAATGGCAGACCATGATTGAACCTCACGTTGATGTCAAGACTACCAATGGTTATTTGTTTCATCTACTCCGTGTTGACTTTACTAAAAAACACAACAATCTGATACAGAAGGCCTCTTATGCTCAGCACCAACAGGTCTGCGAAATCCAGAAGAAAATGATGGAAATTATGACCTGAAAGGTGCAAATGACTTGAAAGAAGTGGTCAATAAATTGATTCCAGACAGCATTGGAAAATAGAAAAGCTTTGCCAATCTCTTTATCTTCTCCATGATGTCTTTGTTAGAAAAGTAAAAATGCTGAAGATGCCCAAGTTTGATTTGAGAAAATTCATGAAGGTAATTGTTCTGGAAAAGCCACTGGGGATGAGACAGGTGCTAAAGTCTAATTAGCTGATGGATATGAAGCACTGGTCCAAGAATCTATTTAAAGTTCAAAATTTAAAAAAAGAGAGGCCATCCTGGGCCATAAAGCAAATCTCTGTGAAAAAAATGAAATCATACAAATTATGTTCCCTGATCATAATGGAATTAAACTGAAAATTGGTAACAGAAGTAGGTTAGTTGGAAATATTTGGAAATTAAAAAGATTTTTTTAATTTGAGACGGATTCTCACATTGTCGCACAGGCTGGAGTGTAGTGGCATGATCTCAGCTCACTGCAACCTCCACCTCCCAGGTTCAAGCAATTCTCTGCCTCAGCCTCCCGAGTAGCTGGGATTGCAGGAACCTACCACCATGCCCGGCTAATTTCTGTATTTTTAGTAGAGACGAGGTTTCACCATGTTGGCCAGGCTGGTCTTGAACTCCTGACCTTGTGATCCACCTGCCTCAGCCTCCCAAAGTGCTGGGATTACAGGAGTGAGCCACTGCACCCGGCCTAAAAAGATATTTATAAAAAGACCATGCCTTCAGAGAAAAAAATTAAGAGAGATATTAGAAAATATTTTGAAGAAAATGAAAATGCAACAATATCATCATTTCTGTGACATAGCTAAATCAGTACTTAGAGGGAATTTTATAGTATTTAATGTTTATACTGGAAATCAAGAAAGGACTCAAAATAATCTAAGTCTATACCTCAGAAACCCAGGGTAAGGTGAGCAGAATAAGAACAATAAGAATATAATTAAATATAATGAGAATAAGAAGAATAAGAACAGAATAAGAAGAAAAAATTAAATCCAAGGCATGCAGAAGGAAGGAGATATTAAAATAAGAGTTAAAATCAACAAAAGTGGCTGGGCGCTGTGGCTCATGCTTGTAATCCCAGCACTTCGGGAGGCTGAAGCAGGTGGATCACGAGGTCAAGAGATCAAGACCATCCTGGCCAACATGGTGAAACTCCATCTCTACTAAAAATACAAAAATTAGCTAGGCGTGGTGGTGCACGCCTGTAATCCCAGCTAACTCGGGAGGCTGAGGCAGGAGAATCGCTTGAACCTGGGAGGCAGAGGTTGCAGTGACCCGAGATTGTGCCACTGCACTCCAGCCTGGCGACAGATCGAGACACCGTCTCAAAACAGAAAAAAAATCAACAAAACTAAAAACAGAATCACAATAGAGTAAATCAGTGGAACCAAGAGCTGCTTCTTCAGAAAGAACAACATTGATAAACTTTTAGCTAGATTGGTCATGAAAAAAGAGAGGTCACAAATTACCAATATAAAAAATAACAGAATAGTTCTACAGAATAAAAAGATAATATGGGAATATCATGAATAACTTTATGCCAATAAATTGATGGCCTGGATGACGTGGACACATTCCTTAAAAGACACAAACTACCAAACCTCACCTAAGAAGAAATAGCTCTAAATCTATGTAAAGAGACGGAATTTTTAGTTAAAACCCTTCCCATGGGCCGGACATGGTGGCTCATGCCTGTAATCCTAGCACTTGGGAGGCCGAGGGGGGTGAATCACTTGAGGTCAAGAGTTCAAGACCAGCCTGGTGAGCAAGGTGAAACCCTGTCTCTACTAAAAATACAAAAAAAAAAAAAATTAGCCAGGTGTGGTGGCCTATGCCTATAGTCCCAGCCACTCAGGAGGCTGAGACAGGAGAATCACTTGAACCCAGGAGGCGGAGACTGCAGTGAGATTGCACCACTGCACTCCAGCCTGGGCAACAGAGCAAGATTCTGACTCAAATAAAAGATAAAATAAAATTAAAAAATAAAAATCTTCCCATGAGGAAAACTCCAGGCTCAGATGGCTTCATTAGTGAATTCTAATAAGAGTAATTATTTAAGGAATAAATAATACTAAATTTATATAATTTCTTCCAGAAAATTGAAGAAGAGAATACTTCCCACCTTTTTAAGTGGCCAGTTAACAAAGAAGTACAGAGAGTAAGAAATAACTTGTTGGATAGTAAAATTAAATGCAGTATGTTTACCAACAATAGATTGTTAAATAAGTGACTATACGAGGCATACTTTGCAGCTATTTAAGATGACAAGAAGCCAAGTGTGCACTGACATGAATTGATTTCTGTGATATATTATCAAGTGAATATGACAAGTTGTAGAGTAAGATGTGTGGTATAATGTAATTTGGGTTTTTTATTTGTGGAGTGTGTGTGTGTGTGTGCGTGTACCCACAGGACCTCTGTGAGCTGGTATATACTAGTATGGCAGTAATGTTGTGAAGATACTGGAATAATTCTGTGTTGAGTTGTAAGTAGCTGTTGTCCTGAGTCTTCCAAGCATTCCTACCTGCCCTAATTGTCTTAGCTCCTTCCAGCCCCATGTCTTCCCAGCCACTAAAGAGATAATATTTAGCACAGCAAAATGTTCTCTAGAACTCTACTTCAGAGCTACATTCTTATAGATGAGGGTACATCCTTAACCAGTTGTTGAATATTTTTAACACAACTTCGTCTGTTTGTATATTACTATAAATATATATAAATTTCTGAAAATATTTACTGTGTGTTAAAAATATTATTTTGCGACATGGTACTAGGTGAAAGGTGGGATAAAAATATTCACTTTGAACAAAACTATGTAGTTTGATTAACAAAAAGCCTATGTTCCATTTGTGATCAATAAAATTTGAGGTGTTAACACTTTACAATTTCAAGACTTACAATAAAGCTACAGCATGGAATTGTTCTAAGAACAGATATATAAACTAATGGACTAGGAGGTATGTAAAAGAGACAGGACTGAAAGGCATGTAGGAAGACCATTTTTGTTTTTTGGTCATTTAACTTTTAAAAGGTAGGCTAGGCTAAATTGTTTTAAAATTCTAGGTCCTAGAAGAATCTCTATTGCTGGAAACCCTACACTCAAAAAGTCCAATTCATTGGTCTGGTGTGAGTAATATAAAATTTCTCTGTTGTTTCTTTGGGTTGGTAGAATATTCTAGGACTAGACGTGAGAGCCTAGTGGCTCTCCTGCACAGAGAACCAGCCACATATGCAGAGACATGGTAGGACTGACAAGAAGGGCAGGCAATAGCACTTCCTTCGTTTTTAGAGTTAGTACCCCTGAAACTAAAACTTTGATCCAGTTGAGTAAACTGTGTTCTTCTCTGTTTTAGATGCAGCTGACCTACAGAAAGCGAAGGAACATAATCAGAGATTGGATGAGGAAATTCTGGCTTTAAGAAATAGGGTTCGATCCCTTGACTCAGAAAAAAAGATGCTTGGTGAAATGGTAAGTTTAATTTACTTCTTAGAACTTATTTAAATGTGTCTACCGTAACAATCAACAGCATAAGCAACACAGATATACAACATGTAAGTTGGTCTTTAGCAGGGACCAATACTGGTGGCTGTAACATCTCAGGGGGATGCCATGCTTTGACCTAGATGCGTTCTATCAGTACTTATATTTTACACATTTTAACTACCTATGCTAAACTGCAACACTGTTGCTATCATGTAAATCTAGGATCTTTTAAATAAGGAATTAGATAATAGTTTATAGTTAACACATTCACCACATAGAAAATATTACTCTATTATATTGGATAAGTTTAAGATTATTAATACTAAATCTTTAATTGTTTATATTTTTAACCATTTCTTCTTAGCAATTTACTGATTTTTAAAAATATGTACTTCCAAATTTTAAATACATCTCTTCAATTTTAGTTATACTCATTAAATAATCATATATCTAATATCTAAGAAAATACCTGGCATAATACTAGGTGCTTTAGAAATTTTTTTGCAAGAGTGACTAAAGAGCCATCAGATGGCTACTATCAAAACAACAGAGAATAACAAATGTTGATGTGGAAAAATTGGAACCCTTGTGCATTGCTGGTGAGAATCTAAAGTAGTATAGCCACCATGGAAAACAGTTACTCTAAAAGTTAAATATAGAATCACCATGGGGTCTGACAATTCCACTTCTGGATATATGCCCCAGAGAATTGAAAACAGAGACTCAAACATATATCTGTACATCCATATTCATAGTAGCATTATTCACAATAGCCAAAAGGTGGAAGCAGCTCAGATGCTCATTGATAGAGGAACAGATAAGCAAAATGTGGTGTAGCCATACACTTATATGACACGCTTAGAGTAGTGAAAGTCATAGAGACAGAAAGTATTAATAGAATGGTGGTTGCCAGTGGCTGGGAAGAAGGAGTAATGGGAGTTATTGTTTAATGGGTATAGAGTTTCAGTGCAAGATGAAGAGTTCTGGAGATAGATGGTGGTGATGGTTGCACAACAGTGTGCTTGACAATAATAATATGCTTAATGATGCTTAATGCCACTGAACTGTACACTTAAAAATGGCTAACATGGTAAATTTTGTGTTATATGTATTTTAACACAATAAAAATGCAATCATAAAAAGAATGAATAAACAAGTGAAGATTGGTAAGTTGTCTAAGTCTTTGTAAATTTATGTATCTAATACATTTATATATTTAATACATGTGTGTATGCATGAAAAAGTTCAGGTAGGGTACATTCCAAGCAGTGTTACTTCTGGAAAAGGAGGACCAGTTGTGATATGAAGGAAAATACCATTTTTTATTCTGTATACCTATGTGTTGAAGTTTTACAAGAAGAGTGTATTTATATATTACTTGTATAATTAAAAAACAAAGCAGTAATTTATACAAACAAAAATTGAGAAGTCTACAAGATGTTTACTTTTGTATTTAAGGTCGAAAGACTTAAAGGAGAGGTGTGTGAATCTCAAGAGAATAAGCAACTTGGAAACCACTCCCCTGGAAAAACTGTGGGTGGTGAACAGAGAGAACAGGTATTGTATTTTAAAGTTCTGTTCTTTCTGATTTCTAATTTTTGAGTTACATTTTTACAGAGTATACTAGAGTAATTGGTGCTAATCACTTGCTACTCTTCTTATTTGGCTGTCTTTTTCTATTGCTCAGCTAATTAGAGTGGAAGAGTAAAGAGGGCTACAGAGGATGTGTTCTGTTCATTTCTTCCTCATAGAGAACAATTAATTTGGAGAATATAGTAGATTGTTTCTCTGAAGAGAAAAGAATCTTATGAAGATACAACCAATTTGAGCAAATCATGGAGAACTAATAAAGTGTAGGCTCCAGTGTGTACAGTGTCTACTATATTCAGCATTATCAGCCTCTAAAGTGGTGAGCAAAGCAATCAAACCCAAGACAGACTGATGCAAGTGCCAGGGTATATCTAGTAAATAGTGGTTTTAATTTGCCTTTTGAGGGTGTCTAATGACCATGAATATGTTTTGGCCATTTATATATGTTCTTTTGTGAAGCATCTGTTCAAATCTTTTGTACATTTTTAATGGAGTGGTCTGTATTCTTAAAAAATTTATTTTATTTTTATTATTATATTTTTTTTAGAGATAGGTTCTCACTCTGTTGCCCAGGCTGGAGTACAGGGGTGCAGTCTTGGCTCACTGCAGCCTCAATCTTCCAGGCCCAAGCCATCCTCCTGCTCCAGCGTCTCAAGTAGCTGGGACTGTAGGCATGCAGCACCACACCCAGCTAATTTTAAAAAATCTTTTTTATAGAGATGAGGTCTCACTATGTTGTCCAGGCCAGACTCAAACTCCTGGCCTCAGGTAATCTTCTTGCCTCCCAAAGTGCTGGGATTCCAGGCATGTGCCACTGTTTCTGTTTCTGGCTTGTATTCTTTTTTTTTTTTTTTTTTTTTAGATGGAGTCTCGCTCTGTCACCCAGGCTGGAGTGCAGTGGCGTGATGTCGGCTCACTGTAAGCTCCGCCTCCTGGGTTCACACCATTCTCCTGCCTCAGCCTCCCCAGTAGCTGGGACTACAGGCACCCACCACCATGCCTGGCTAATTTTTTGTATTTTTAGTAGAGAAAGGGTTTCACTGTGTCTCAATCTCTTGACCTCATGATCTGCCCGCCCCAGCCTCCCAAAGTGCTGGGATTACAGGTGTGAGCCACTGTGCCCAGCCTCTGGCTTGTATTCTTTCTTTATATTGAGTTGTAGAAGTAGTTTTATTTTGTTTTTTACATATTAGAGATGATGTCTTACCATGTTGCCCAAGCTCTCAAACACCTGGCCTGAAGTGGTTCTCCATCTTTGGCTTCTTAAAGTTCTGGGATTACATGCATAAGCCACCACACCTGGCCAAGAGTTCTTTATATATTTTCAATACCAGTCCTTTGTTTTAGATATATGTATTATATATATATTTTTTAATTTTATTATTATTATAATTAAGTTTTAGGGTACATGTGCACAACGTGCAGGTTTGTTACATATGTATACCTGTGCCATGTTGGTGTGCTGCACCCATTAACTCGTCATTTAGCATTAGGTATATCTCCTAATGCTATCCCTCCCCCCTCCCCCCACCCCACAACAGTCCCCTGTGTGTGACATTCCCCTTCCTGTGTCCATGTGTTCTCATTGTTCAGTTCCCACCTATGAGTGAGAACATGCGGTGTTTGGTTTTTTGTCCTTGCGATAGTTTGCTGAGAATGATGGTTTCCAGTTTCATCCATGTCCCTATAAAGGACATGAACTCATCATTTTTTATGGCTGCATAGTATTCCATGGTGTATATGTGCTACATTTTTTTAATCTAGTCTATCGTTGTTGGACACTTAGGTTGGTTCCAAGTCTTTGATATTGCAAATAGTGCTGCAGTAAACATACATGTGCATGTGTCTTTATGGCAGCATGTTTTATAATCCTTTGGGTCTATACCCAGTAATGGGATGGCTGGGTCAAATGGTATTTCTAGTTCTAGATCCCTGAGGAATCGCCACACTGACTTCCACAATGGTTGAACTAGTTTACAGTCCCACCAACAGTGTAAAAGTGTTCCTGTTTCTCCACATCCTCTCCAGCACCTGTTGTTTCCTGACTTTTTAATGATCGCCATTCTAACTGGTGTGAGATGGTATCTCATTGTGGTTTTGATTTGCATTTCTCTGATGGCCAGTGATGATGAGCATTTCTTCATGTGTTTTTTGGCCGTATAAATGTCTTCTTTTGAGTAGTGTCTGTTCATATCCTTCGCCCACTTTTTGATGGGGTTGTTTGATTTTTTTCTTGTAAATTTGTTGGAGTTCATTGTAGATTCTGGATATTAGCCTTTTGTCAGATGAGTAGGTTGCAAAAATTTTCTCCTATTCTGTATGTTGCCTGTTCATTCTGATGGTAGTTTCTTTTGCTGTGCAGAAGCTCTTTAGTTTAATTAGATCCCATTTGTCAATTTTGGCTTTTGTTGCCATTGCTTTTGGTGTTTTAGACATGAAGTTCTTGCCCATGCCTATGTCCTCAATAGTATTGCCTAGGTTTTCTTCTAGGGTTTTTATGGTTCTAGGTCTAACATTTAAGTCTTTAATCAATCTTGAATTAATTTTTGTATCAGGTGTAAGGAAGGGATGCAGTTTCAGCTTTCTACATATGGCTAGCCAGTTTTCCCAGCACCATTTACTAAATAGGGAATCCTTTCCCCATTTCTTGTTTTTGTCAGGTTTGTCAAAGATCAGATAGTTGTAGATATGCGGCATTATTTCTGAGGGCTCTGTTCTGTTCCATTGGTCTATATCTCTGTTTTGGTACCAGTACCATGCTGTTTTGGTTACTGTAGCCTTGTAGTATAGTTTGAAGTCAGGTAGCGTGATTCCTCCAGCTTTGTTCTTTTGGCTTAGGATTGACTTGGCGATGCGGGCTCTTTTTTGGTTCCATATGAACTTTAAAGTAGTTTTTTCCAATTCTGTGAAGAAAGTCATTGGTAGCTTGATGGGGATGGCATTGAATCTATAAATTACCTTGGGCAGTATGGCCATTTTCATGATATTGATTCTTCCTACCCATGAGCATGGAATGTTCTTCGATTTGTTTGTATCCTCTTTTATTTCATTGAGCAGTGGTTTGTAGTTCTCCTTTAAGAGGTCCTTCACATCCCTTGGATGTATTATAAATAAATCTTTTCTTATTCTATGACATGTCTTTC
Organism: Hylobates moloch; assembly: GCF_009828535.3. Taxonomy (NCBI): domain Eukaryota; kingdom Metazoa; phylum Chordata; class Mammalia; order Primates; family Hylobatidae; genus Hylobates; species Hylobates moloch. The sequence continues at coordinate 169,210 of NW_026652330.1, forward strand.
ATTTCCTCAATGTTTTATAAAGAGTAGAAGTTTTAAAATTTTGATGGAGGTGAATTCATCAATGTTTTCTTTTATAATTTTGTGATAGGACACAAAAAGCCTATTTAAGAAATCTTTGTCTACTCTAAGGTCACAAAATATGTTTCTTATACTTTCTTCCAAATTTTTTATAGTTTTAGTTGCTACATTTAAGTTTATGGTCTACTGCAGGTAATTTTTATATATACTGTGAGGTAAAATTGAGAGGCTCATTCATTTTCAGTGTATATCCAGTTATTCCAGAAAGATTTGGTAAAAAGAGTTATTTCTTTAAGGATTAAAGTTGGCACCTTTATTAAAAACATTTATAAAGATCTGCCTCTGGACTCTGTATTCTATTCTGTTAACCCATGTGTTTATTCTTAGAACAATTCCATGCTGTAACTTCAATGTAATTCTTGAAATTATAAGGTGTAACACCTTCTTCTCTGAACTCATCAAAGTCATTCTCCGTCCAGCTTTGTTCCATTGCTGGCAAGGAGCCGTATTCCTTTGGAGGAGAAGAGGTGCTCTGATTTTTAGAATTTTCAACTTTTCTGCTCTGGTTTCTCCCCATCTTTGTGGTTTTATCTACCTTTGGTCTTTGATGATGGTGATGTACAGATGGGGTTTTGGTGTGGATGTCCTTTCTGTTTGTTAGTTTTCCTTCTAACAGTCAGGACCCTCAGCTGCAGGTCTGTTGGAGTTTGCTGGAGGTCCACTCCAGACCGTGTTTGCCTGGGTATCACCAGCAGAGGCTGCAGAACAGCAAATATTGCAGAACAGCAAATGTTGCTGCCTAATCCTTCCTCTGGAAGCTTCATCTCACAGGGTCACCCAGCCGTATGAGGTGTCAGTCTGCCCCTACTGGGAGGTGCCACCCAGTTAGGCTACTCGAGTGTCAGGGACCCACTTGAGGAGGCAGTCTGTCCATTCTCAGATCTCAAACTCCGTGCTGGGAGAACCACTGCTGTCTTCAAAGCTGTCAGATGGGGACGTTTAAGTCTGCAGAAGTTTCTGCTGCCTGTTGTTCAGCTGTGCCCTGCCCCCAGAGGTGGAGTCTACAGAGGCAGGCAGGCCTCCTTGAGCTGTCGTGGGCTCCACCCAGTTCGAGCTTCCTGGCCTCTTTGTTTACCTACTCAAGCCTCAGCAATGGCGGACACCCCTCCCTCAGCCTTGCTGCCAACTTGCAGTTTGATCTCAGACTGTTGTGCTAGTAATGAGCGAGGCTCCATGGGGGTGGGACCCTCCAAACCAGGCACGGGATATAATCTCCTGGTGTGCCGTTTGCTAACACCACTGGAAAAGCGCAGTATTAGGGTGGGAGTGTCCCGATTTTCCAGGTACCATCTGTCGTGGCTTCCCTTGGCTAGGAAAGGGAATTTCCTGACTGCTTGCACTTCCCAGGTGAGGCGATGCCCTGCCCTGCTTCAGCTCATGGTCCATGGGCTGCACCCACTGTCCAACAAGCCCCCGTGAGATGAACCCGGTACCTCAGTTGGAAATGCAGAAATCACCCATCTTCTGTGTCGCTCACAATGGGAGCTGTAGACTGGAGCTGTTCCTATTTGGCCATCTTGGAACCTCCCTCGTAAATTCTTGTCAGGAAATTTTTATCCCCCAAGAAGGAAACTCTATATATAATTAGTATTCATTTCTTATTTTTCTACCTGCCCCCTTCCCCCAGCCTCTGGCCACCACTAAAGTACTTTCTGCCTTTGAATTTGGCTATCTTGTACATTTTACAAAAGTGGAATCATACAATATGTGGACATTTGTGTCTGCCTTCTTTCACTTAGCATAATGTTTTCAAAGTTCATATTGTAGTATGAATTAGTACTTTATCCCTTTCTGTGGCTGAATATTTTATTGTGTGGATTATCTTTTTGAGACAGGGTCTCACTCTGTCACCCAGGCTGGAGTGCATGATCACTGCAGCCTTGACATCCTAGGCTCAAGCAATTTACCCACCTCAGCCTCCTGAGTAGCTGGGACTATAAATGCACACCACCACACTCAACTAATTTTTGTGATTTGTAGTAAAGATAAGGTCTGGCTATGTTGCACAGGCTAGTTTCAAACTCCTGAGCTCAAGCAGTCCTTCCATTTGGCCTCCCAAAATGCTGGGATTATAGACATGAGCCACTACACCCCACCCTTAGTGAAGCGGCATTGTTGAGGGGGTAAATACCCAGGGTTCCTCGTCTCACACTAAGAAGATTAAAGACATAGACACACGTGGGTGGGCTAAGGAGTGGTTTAATAGGCAGAAGAAAAGAGAGAGGAGAGCAGCTTTCTCTCTTATGAGAGAGAGAGGGGCATCCAAAAGGTAAAAGCTGGCCTGCAGTGGACCACAGCAGATTTTATAGGCAAGCCTGAGGAGGCAGTGTCTGATTTATGTAGGGCCTACAGATTGATTCAACTAGGTGTGACATTTACATAGCATGTGGGGAAGGCTTGTCACCCCACCCTAATCTTAATATGCAAATGGGCTTTCTACTTGACCAGCACCATCTTGTCTGCTCCATACTGTACACGTGGCTGGCAAAGAGAAGGGAAGATGGAGCCGCCATTTTGATCATGCCTAGTCCCAGGTACCCTTTTCCTATTGGCACAACTGCTGGCATTCACCTTTGTAAGCTTCCAGCTTACTTGTCTATGTCTGCAGCTCAATTTTACAGGCTGCTCTTTGTTAGAGAAGAAAATGATTTGGGGGCTGTTTTTCATTAAAATTAAAACCTTAATGAGGACTCCTTACCCTCACTATCTGCCTAAATAATTTCTTTTTAACTCCTATCTTATTCCCCACTCAGGAGTGGTAACCCTAACTGCCGAGACCAGCTCGGTCAGGGAGACCCTGACTCAGTGGCGCTAGAGGAATTAAAGACACACACACAGAAATATAGAGGTGTGAAGTAGGAAATCAGGGCTCTCACAGCCTTCAGAGCTGAGTGCCCCAAACAGAGATTTACCCACATATTTTTTAACAGCAAGCCAGTCATTAGCATTGTTTCTATAGATATTAAATTGACTAAAAGTATCCCTTATGAGAAACGAAGGGATGGGCCAAATTAAAGGAATAGGTTGGGCTAGTTAACTGCAGCAGGAGCATGTCTGTAAGGCACAGATCGCTCATGCTATTGTTTGTGGCTTAAGAATGCCTTTAAACAGTTTTCCGCCCTGGGTGGGCCAAGTGTTCCTTGCCCTCATTCCGGTAAGCCCACCACCTTCCAGCGTGGGTGTTATGGCCATCAAGAACATGTCACAGTGCTGCAGAGATTTTGTTTATGGCCAGTTGGGGGGCCAGTTTATGGCCAGATTTCGGGGGGCTTGTTCCCAGCACCTGTTATTAAGGGGTATTAGATGATGACTCTTTCTGACTACTTCCTGCTGAAAAGGGGTGCCCTGTGGAGAACACCAGCTAGGACTTCTCCTGGGGTCCTCAGAAGAAAGGCATGTCCATGCATAGTTCTGTCCACAGCACCATTTGGAGTTTGATTGCTGTCCGCCATTCTGATGGGTTGTAATACTCGTTTGCCTCCACCGGATGCTGCTGAAATGTTAATAGTGTTAATATAAAAGTAACATTAACAAATGTTAATAATGTTAATATAAAAGGATAAGTGGCATTGGATTTGGGTGGCTAGAGTAACTTTAGTATTAACCTTGGCTAAATCTTTCCTGCAATTATTAATTCTTTCACAACTTCTACAGACCATTTATGACATGCTTAAAATTTCTGACTTTTCCTAAACATCTTTCTTTTTAAACAAGCAGTTATTCTCTTTAGGATAAGAATTTACCATACAAGATCCTTTCTTATATAAAATCTATTTTCTTTATAAACTTCTTTGCATAGCTAGGGTGTGACATATTACCAAACCCAATAAAAAGTCCTGGTGGACTCAGTGATAGTAAAACCTTCATGTTTACCTCTTGTCAATAGCTATTATTCATGCTATAAGGATAATAATTAAGCAAAATACTACAGCAGTGGAAACTCTCTGTCCAATATTTCAGTTAGAAGGTGCTACCATGAAAAAGAAAAAAGAAGGTGCTACCATGTATAACTCTACCGCAAATAGTAGAGTGAGTGTAGTGATTCCCACAAGGGTGTTGTAGTAGATCATTTCCATCTAAAATTTTAGTTGCCAAGATACAGAATTTCCCTTTTGGAAGGTCTATGAAGTTCCTTGGTTTTATTTTCCCAAAGAAATCTCTGGGTTATGAGCAACCTACTCACTTTTATTACCTGGCAGGATTTGCAGGATAATTGGCCAGAACTAGCATATTGACCCAGATTTTTACATTACCCATACATTTTTGTTTTTCCCAAGTTGCAGGAAATCATTACTTGATTCACAAGAATAAGTAGGGCTAGTCTAAAATGTAGGAAAAAAAAACATAAAAATAACCAATGAAACTAGAATTTAATGAAAAATGTATACATTTTGGAGCATAATTTTTTTCTCTCCAGTCCTCATTTTCAGTAAAAACAAATTATGATAGGACCATGTTGTTTGTAGAATAAAGTTTAGTCATATGCTTGGCCTGACTATTTGCATAAAGTGCAACAAGAATAATTATTTCTACATAGGCCTTTTGGATTGGATTTGATGAAACTCTGTTCCAGAAAGAATCTCAGATAAGACCTTTTAAAGCCAAGTCCAGCCATGGGTTTATATCCTTAAATACCTGTGAGTTGGGTGATCCTTTCCTCTTAAGGTCCTAAGATAAGTTTGGAGCACCTGGACCTGTTAGAAAGTGACGTTTTTTACTGACCATAGGTCAGGAATCTACCTGGGGGACTGTGTAGGCAAGAGTATGAGGCCAGTCTTCCCCAAAGGGCTTTTATTGGCTCTTCAAGTCAAGCTCGATTCCTTAAAAAGAAATACAGCCTTCCAGTCAAAGTCTTGGTAAAGACAACCAGTTTCTCCAATTGTATTCTGTTGAAAAAGAAAATGGATTCTTATTGCACTGATGCAAATAACTATATTGCCGTAAGTTAAGAATACTCACAAATAGTTTCCAAATTTTAGAGGAACCAGGCAATGAAAAAGAAGTATGCCTTAAATTTTGTTCACAAGAGTATACCTTACTTAATTATTAAAAGCTGTAGGTAGCTTAAAATAAAAGTTTCCCTGACATTGAAGGACAAAATAAGGATAAGCAGTGTTTCAAGCAAAAAGTTAAGAAAGATTATGTCAGACTTCTTTTAGTGTAGTTCATTCAGTTAACTCCTGTTTGATATTCATGAACATTTCAGCTCCTCATGAATCCTGTATGTATTTTCTCTATTCCAATGTTAGAAACCTGCATTTGAGAACACCTGTAAAAGTCCTATAGCTTGATTATAAACTACCTTTTGAAAAGGAACAAAGCAAGACAACAATTGCCAGCAGATGACAAAATTTCCAGCATAGTTACTGTTAAAAACATGACTGACAAAGAGATTTGGTTATCTTTGTGGTTTACAATAATTCTATCGTAATTATGGTTAATCGCATATACATAGACATTAGAATTTTAGAAATCCCATACAATTTTAGAACATGTATTAGTATTATTCAACAAAATATAACCTAAAGAAGATTGGACATCATTTTAGCAATTCCGTGTAATTAAATATGTCAAATAATCCTGTTTGCCTCTTCCCTGGATGGTTCAGAGGCCCTCTGAACCATCCAGAAAGCCAGGCATCAGAAGAGATAATTTTGAAACTTGAAGTTTGATTTTGGAAGCCTGATAAATATGTTAGAGTTTAAAACACTTGATATTATGAAATAGAAGTCTAGATTACCATAAATTATTTATTTTGCCAAAATGATAACTCAAAAAGCAAAAATCTTTCATTAACCTTTACTATTACGTGAAAATCCTGTTCAAAGCCAAAATTTATCCTTGCATTAGTTTAATGTTAACCCCATTTTTTTTTTGAGATGGAATTTTGTTCTTGTTGCCCAGGCTGGAGTGCAATGGTGCAATCTCAGCTCACTGCAACCTCTGCCTCTCAGATTCAAGTGATTCTCCTGCCTCAGCCTCCCAAGTAGTTGGGATGACTGGCATGTGCCACCACACCTGGGTAATTTTTGTATTTTTAGTAGAGATGGGGTTTCACCATGTTGTTCAGGCTGGTCTCAAACTCCTGACCTCAGGTGATCCATCCACCTTCGCCACCCGAAGTGCTGGGATTACAGATGTGAGCCACCACGCCCAGCCTCAATTTTTTAATGAAACCTCATAGACAATACCATGTAATCTTAACCAATTTGACCATGAGGTGAAATCTTTACAAACCTTTTGTAACCCTTTTGCTGAACGGCGCATTAGCGTCTTAAGACAACTTTGCTGTGCTTTTATTTCAATGCTCAATTTATGAAAAAACCATATAATACCCTTCTGAATTTAGTTAAGGTTTACACATGGGATTTTTGCCAGATTAATTTTTATAATCTTTCCATAACTTGCTTAAACCTTCAGCTTTATCTTATTTAAGACAATTCTTTATGACTAGGTAAAATTCACATTTCTATGCCTTCTTATAATCTCTTACTAAAAAACACATTTTACTGTTTTTACACACCTCGCATGTAAATCTATTTTTAGTAGTCAAAATTACATATTATGATAGTAACTCATAGCAATTTTTAACTTTAATGTGAAACCTGTAAGTTGTTTTGATTATGTACTAGGCACAGAGAAAGTCACTTACTTTTTCCGGCAGAGTCGGGGGGAGGTGGTTAATTTTGTATGTCCCCAGGCCTTACCAAATTGTGAAGCAGTTGGTTTACAACCTTGAAACCTTTAGCAAACCTAGTATTTGACTTATATGATTTAGATCACCTGTTTATATTGGTAGCACTTGTATTTTACCAATAATCTTTAAGACTTTTTTATTTCTTAAAAATTAAAGTCATGTTAAATAAGAGGCATTACAGCTTTTATCTTTCCTTAAAAATATTTAAGCATTTATTTTTCTCTAAGCCAATTAATTAGAGCTCTTTTTATAGATATTACACACAACACATATATAGCTACCCAGATAGAAGATTTAGCACTTGTAGAATTTTTCATTTGCTGGTTTCTTAATTGGATTACTGGCTTCAGGGTGGAGACCTTGGAGGAACAGGACTAGGAAAGCATGCATTTTTAGGGCTTCATAAGCTGGCACAGCTGAAGGCAAAGACAGATCCTCAAAATTAAGGGTGCCATTTTATAGTGTATCCTGGATTTCCAAAAGGAGGGAAATACTATGGGTAGAAGACAGTGTAGTGCTTCTACCATGCATTTCATTGCAAGGCAACCCAAAGGCAATCAGCCCATTTTGTAATCAGCCCATTCCCCATAGGAGTCTTATCCCTTAATTTGGGGTGGGGATGTTTCCAGATCTTCCAGGTGGCCAAGAGCATGCTTCTCTGATCCAGATGTGCAAAGAATTAAGTATCCTTCCATAACTACTATTAGCCGTCCCTTAAGGTATATTTTTTACCTAGTTATTACACAAAGCCCTCTCATAACACAAAGTAATTTGATACCCCCAAAACTTAAAACTATCAGATAACACAATACGAAACAGAACAGCACCTTCGATTTTGAGAGAGATCTAGCTGCTTTTAAATCCTGGGGTTTCATGAGGAAAACAGAGGGTGTGTGTGTGTGTGTGTGTGTGTGTGTGTGTGTGTGTGTTTTCCCAAAACGGTCTGTGGTGCCTCCTCTGTTTTTCCCAAGGAGTCCCAGACTACCAGAAGTTATCTTAGGGCCTCTTAAGAGTGACAAGACAAAAAAAATGGAGAAAAATAGTTCAGTCAACTGAGAAGAAAAAAGCCCTTTTTCAAAAAACAGGATCCAAGAAGAGAAAAGCATAAAGGGTTTTAAAATACACGCTTGCTTGGATATCCACTTTTAATTAAACTGAGCACTCTTTAAGAAAATCCTTTTAAGTCCCTTGTTACTTGACTTTAGCCACACCAAGCAGTTAAGTTTTTCAGCTTTTGAACTTTACAAAAAGTAACCTCACAGGTGAAACAACCAGCCTAAATTAGGTTATGACTTAGCTGCGAGTGTACAAGGTATTTTCAAAGGGGTGGTAAACAGCTTTTGAAACCTTCATTGCAAAACTGTGACTGAGACAGTGCAAGAGTTTTGACCCAACCAACTCCACCTTGCTTCCAGCCCCAAAGCTGCCCTTCCCCATCCCTAGACATAGACTGAACCAACTCTGGAAGTAGTATGGTTTACAGTTCATAGCCTAAAACAAAGATGATAACCATCCCTCTTTCCTGGGGAGCAGACCAAGAAACTAGTCACAAGATTAGAAACCATTGCTTAGGAGCCATGCAGCTGGCAGCTACAAGATTTTGACTCTCCCTAAACTGCTCTCAAGGTCAGTGCTTAAGATATTTTGCAAACCCTGCCCTTGATGGGTCAACTAGCACCACCCAGATCGATAAACTGGCTTATCTGAGTTTGTGACCCCCACCCAGGAACTGACTTAGCACAGAAGAAAGACCCCATTTTACAATGGTGGGGACTAAAACAAAGTATTGCCATGTGGTTACAGGTCATGTTCGCAAGGACATAAAACAAGATAGAGGCCTGTAGAAAAGTTTGTTACTGAAGATTTTGTTGGGCTGGCTTGATCAACAGGCTTATGAGGTCCTGAGCCTGTATCCTAACCTAAGGTAAGCTTTCTTTTAACAGAATCATGCAGAAAGACACACAATGCACCCTAGACTGGATGCATAGAATATACATCCTATGATTGTGACCAGTGGTTACAGAAAACCTTGCCAGGAGTAGTCAATCAGTAAGGAGCCCATTTACTAATGTATTTAGGATAAACTGGTGTGTTGAAGTTATAAGGATGATTTAAAGGTATTGCCTTACTAACGAATGAATGTAAAAATTTGGAACAATCCAATAATAATATAAACTGCCACTTACAGAGCATTTGCTATAAGTGAGGAGCCCGTATATGTCCAGGCACCATTATCCGTATTTTTAATATGAGGAACTAAGGCTAAGAAAAGTGAGGTAACTAGCTCAGGATGCCATTGTTGGAAACCAGTAGAACAGGACTGGGAGGGCTGTTCCTACATACCACTCTGCATTTCCCAAGTTACAAAGTATAGATGTGCCAATTTCAGCTGCTTCCTGACTGGCCAAACCAAAGGTGCAATTAGTTCATTTGACAGATTGGCTTTTACAATGGAGAGGGGTCGGCCGGGCACGGTGGCTAACACCTGTAATCCCAAGCACTTTGGGAGGCCGAGGTGAGTGGATTGCTTGAGCCCAGGAGTTTCAGCAGAACAGGCTGGGCAACATGGCGAAATCCCATCACTACTATGTGTGTGTGTATATATATATATATATATATATATAATTTTTAAAAAATTTAAAAAATAAAAAATGGAGAGGGGTCTGCTGCTGGGTAATAGTGTGATCATCAAAGAAATTGGCTCAGTTTTTGTTGTGTTCCTAAGTTGTATTTTGATCTTAATTTTATCTCCTAATAGGTTTTTGTACATAAGAGAAAATTCACTTTGGCAAGGCTGAATAGAGTAGATATTAAAAGTAAGGGATTTAAGTTAGACTTGACTTAGAATCCCAGTACTGACTGTGTGAACTTGGGCAAATTATGTAACATGTCTGAGCCTCACATGTCTCCTCTGTAAAAATAATGTAATAATAATTCCAATCTCATAGGGGTCCTAGAAAAACAAAATGAAATAATGCATCTAACATACTTACCATAGTCTCTGACATGTGGTTAAGTCCTCAATATAAAGTAGCTGTTATCATTATGTCTCCAATTTTTATTATTTTCAAATAATTTGGAAAGATTTCAATAATGCCTTATATTTGATGTGATTAAATTTTATAAAATACTTTCAAAATCACATTTTATTCCTACTGTGATGGCTATAATGTAGGTAGAACAAGTGTTACTACATTTTACCATTGCATAAATTGAGGCTTAGAGAGAAAAACGTATCTTATGAGCTATAAACTAGTTTTCCTAGGTTCATAAATCCCCTGGATGATTTCATTATTGAGTTAGAAAGTTGTTATTATCAGAATTTGTAGGAAACCCTGCTATTATATATAAAATTAATTATGTAAAATGCTTTTTACAGATCTTGAAAATGACCCAAGAAAAAAATGAAATGTTTGAAAGTGAGTGGTCAAAAGAGAGAGAGTGAGAGAAGCAGTTGTCATCTGGTCTTGACACTGTAGAGAAGGCCTGGAAAGTTGAAAGTGAGGTATTACCATTCAGGAAGCTGTTTTCTTCTTGTTGTAGTTCTAATTTAGGGATTTCATGTTATCATTTTTAAATAAAGTATAACTGTATGTCTCAGCTTGGGCTGCCATAACCAAATACCACAGACTAGGTCACTCAAAGAACAGAATTTTATTTTCTCACAGTTATGGAGGATGGGAAGTCCAAGATCAAGGTGCCAGCCAAGTCAGTTCCTGGTGAGCATTCTCTTCCTAGCTTGCAGATGGCTGCCTTCTTGCTGTGTCCTCACATGACAGAGTGAGCAAGCTGTGGTATCTCTTCTTCTTCCTATAAAGGCACTAACCCTATTGGATTAAGGCCCTACCCTTATATCCTCATTTGACCTTTATCACCTCCTTATCAACCCTATCTATCTCCAAATACAGTCCATATTGGGAATTAGGGCTTCAACAATATGAATAGGGAGGGAGAGCACAATTCAGTCCATAGCACTATAGAATATGTGTTTCTATAATAATAATGGGGTAGCTCTGTTGTTTCTCCAAGCTGAGTTCTAGCACTAATCAAAGAGTCCTTTATTTAGCAGATGTTTATTGTAGTGTTCATAGAGTCATGGGCTTATCTCTTGTTTTAACCTCTTGTCCTGCCATCTTGGAAAGATCTATCAGGAGACATAATCAGCCTATATTATGAAAAGAGACCTGGAAGTGAGTTCATGGAAGTCTAAATCAGTAATTTAGAGGATAGTGACACTCCATCAGTTTGTAGTTTGCAGTGCGCCTAATCTCATCCTAATGACCTACAGGAATTTTCAGTGAAATAAGATAGGAAATCAATTATCATTTACCCTCTTCCCGTGGTTTTGGGAGGCCACCCTCTACCTTCTTGCCTTTTTGTCTACGCCTTTCTAATCAGCATTTACCTCCCACTTTGACTTCAAGGCTTTGGGAAAATACCAAGTAGCTCCTCTCTTAAAGTAAATTTTATATAACCTATTCCCTTCATTGAGCACCACAGACTGACTCTCAGCCCAAAGTCTTCCACCAGTAAATCAGTGCACATACTGTGTCATCAATGTAAAAATCTGATAAAAATCTGCATTTAGGCCGGGCATGGTGGCTCACGCCTGTAATCCCGGCACTTTGGGAGGCCGAGGTGGATGGATCACCTGAGGTCAGGAGTTCAAGGCCAGCCTGACCAACATGGAGAAACCCCATCTCTCCTAAAAATACAAAATACAAAATTAGCCAGGTGTGGTGGTACATGCATATAATCCCAGGTACTCGGGAGGCTGAAGCAGGAGAATCGCTTGAACCCAGGAGGCAGAGGTTGCAGTGAGCCAAGATCATGCCATTGCACTCCAGCCTGGGCAACAAAAGCGAAACTCCGTCTAAAAAAAAAAAAAAAAAAAAGTCTGCACTTAGCCAAAGTGTTTTCTCTCATGGATATATATTTTTAAAAATCAAGCTGGGCACAATGGCTCACATCTGTAATCTCAGCAATTTGGGAGGCTGAGGCAAGAGGATCACTAGGAGCTCGAGACCAGCCTAGGCAACACAGTGGGACACTGTCTCCACAAAAAAAAAAAAAAAAAAAAAAAAAAAAAAAATTTAAGTTAGCCAGGTGTGGTGGCATGTGTCTGTAATCCCAGCTACACAGGAGGCTGAGGTGGGAGGATCACTTGAGCCCAGGAGGTCAAGGCTGCAGTGAGCTGTGATCACACCACTGCACTCCAGTGTGGGTGACAGAGTGAGACCCTGTCTCAAAAAAGAAAAAAAGAGAAAAAGAAAAAACATCAGAGGATTAAAGAAAATCCTGGTTAATTAAGTCACTGAATATAATTAAATAAGCATAATTTGTAGTTAGGAACACAGAGTTTAAGCTGTGCATCGTGGCACCCTTATAGTCCCAGGTACTTGGGAGGCTGAGACAGGAGGATGGCTTGAGCCCAGGAGTTGAGGACTATAGTGCACCATGATCACATCTGTAACTAGCTACTGCACTCTAGCCTGGGCAACATAGCGAGACCACATCAATATAAATAAATAAATAAATAAATAAATAAATATTTTTTTTAAAAAAACCACAGAGTTTAAAGTCAGAAAGATTTATGGATTTGGAATCTCAGCTTTATAATTCCTGGCTATGTGAATTTAGGCAGGTCACTTAAGATCTCTGAGCCTTACTTTCAACAATTCCCTTATAAGGTTGTCAGAACATTAAAGGTAAACCACATAGCACTTTGTTCTATAAATGGTACTTCTAAAAGGATACATTTTAGAAACAGATAATATAACTATTGGCAGTCATTGCAAGCATTGCCAAAGAATTTACCTGTATATAAGCCTTGCTTAATGTAGGAAGGACTCTAGAAACTAAATCTTTCAACCTGTGAATGATGGAAACTAAGAATGCTCAGTTTATTTAATTGATTTATGTAAACTTTGTTTTAACTACTAAGAAAGGCATTGGTCTGCCAGAAGGATAGGTTGCAATATTTAAAACAAAAAATTTGTCAGGACCATTTCAAGATTCATTCTTAAAAGTATTATATCTTTTATGGGGAAAATAGTCTTATTTTATTCTACTAAATGTCTTCATTTCTTAATCAGGAATTGCAAAAATCAAAGTCAGAGCTTATATGCCTTTATAATGAAGTTCACAATCTTCAAGGGGAATCAGAAAGCAGAGACCATTTTTTAAAAGCATGTGACCTGTTACAAAGAGAGAATTCTGAATTAGAAACAAAGGTGAGACTGAGTTAGATATTTAAATGTTCAACATTTAATGTAGCTTTTATGAGGATAGGATAAAAGGAAATTAATTTTAAGCAACAGATGATTTGGGAATTGGAATTTCTTCTATTATTATAGCATAAATTGCCATATACTGCCATATAGTGTGGATTATGAGTCAAGCTACATGTCAAGATAAATATTCAGACTTCAACCAGTACTTGGCAATTAGGATTAATCTGCAAATTTTTTTACTTTAAATCAGCTTCCCACCAACTTAATTTTTGGAGCACATATTATAATGTAAAATATTTATTTAAATGTCTTCAATTTAAAAATTTAGGATCAAAACATCTTTCTATAATGTAAAAGATTTATTTAAATGTCTTCAATATAAAAATTTGGGATCAAACCGTCTTTCTCAGTTACACTGAAAATTGGGCTTAGAATTAGGAAAATGTTCAAATGTCCTGATTCAAGCTTGTTCCCTAAGTTTAAAAATGGCTTCCAGGAAGATTGCTTGCACCCAGGAGTTAGAGGCTGTAGTGTGCTATGATTGTGCCTGTGAATAGCCACTGCATTTCAGCCTGGGCAGCATAGTGAGACCCCATCTCTTAAAAAAAAAAAAAAGGCTACCTGACCAGGGCAAAGAATTCCCATCTAGTCCAATACTAGACTGAAAGGTTGCCTGTATAATTTCTAGAGTCCCACCTATTAGGTTATCACTATCTCCTCCTGGCTGAAAATTCTCTTCCTCAATCACTCTTTTGACCTAGACTAAAGATTAAGGAGCAAAGTCTTGAATACAGCTGTTAAAATATATTAGGCTATATTTTAACACCATATGTAAGGTGAATAACTAAATCAAAGCCTAATTTAACCTATGTATAGTTACCCCAGAAAATCAGGAGCAGGTTGCTGAGGGATTGGGACATAGATCAGACAGCATGTGACATGGGAGGGAAAGGTCCAGAACATAGGGTTTGCTGCCTGGGAGAGTAGTTACGTAGAGCATAATATACAACTAAGCCTTTTTTGTGGGACCTTGTCAGCAAGGTAAGTTATCATCACGTTGTACAGTTAAAGGACCAGGCCTTTTAAAATATAATTGAAAAAGTTAACAACAGATGAGCTGAAATGAGAAGAATATAATATAAAATGAAGAGATCCAGATCTGCTCTTCTGGTAATCTGGGTCTTCTTTTTTCTTAAATTTTTTATGTTGAAATAATATCAGACTCACAGAAAAAATTATGAAAGTACAAAGACTTCCCATATACTTTCACTCTTCCAAATGTTAACATGGTATCGTGTTTACCTTATCATTGTCTCTCTTTCCCTCTACACACACACACACACACACACACACACACACAGGTAGGTTTTTTGTAAACTCTTTGAGAGTAAGTTGGAAACATAATCTCCTTTACCCTTAAATATTTCCATGTGGGTTTACTAAAAACAATAACATCTCCTATTACCACAGTACAAGTCTCAAAATCAGGAAATTGACATTGACACAATACTATTATCTAATCTATAGCTCATATTCAGATTTTACCAATGATTTCCCTCTATAGCAAGAGAATAACTTTTTTCCTAGTCTGAGATCCAACCCAGGATCATACATTGCATTTAATTGTCATGTCTCTATAGCTCCTTCAGTCTGCAAAAGTTCCTCAGTCTGTCTTTGTCTTTCATGACTTTGATATTTTCAAAGAGTACTGTCTCAGTCAGTTTGGGCTGTTATAACATAATACAATAGACTGGGTAGATTAAACAACAAATATTTATTTCTCTCAGTTCTAGAGGCTGGGAAATCAAAGATCAAGATGTTGGCATATCTGGCATATTCAGTGTCTGGTGAGGGCATTCTTCCTGATTTGCAGACAGCTGTCTTCTCATTGTATCTTCACATGGCCAACAGCAGAGAGAGAGAGAGTGCAAGCTCTTTCCTGTCTCTTCTCATAAGGGCACTACTATGATCATGAGGGCTGCACCCTTGTGAATTAATTACTTGCCAATGGGTCCTCCTAATACCATCCCATTGAGGGTAAGGCTTTCAACATATGAGCTTTGAGTCAACACAAACATGCGGTGCATAACAAGACCATTGATTTTGAAGAATGTCTCTTAATTTGGATTTGTCTGATGTTTTCTCACAATATAATTCAGATTACCCTTACTACAGAGATAATGTTGTATCCTTCTCAGTGTATTTTATCAGGAGACATGACATTTTTTTGTTCTATTACTCATGATATTAACTTGGATCATTTGGTTAAGGTACTGTCTACTGGATTTCTCCACTACAAAGTTATTACTTTCGCCTTTGCAATTCATAAATATCTTGTGGGGAGATACTTTGAGACTATGTGTTATGTTTCCCATCAAACTTTTATTCATTAAAAGTTTCTGTTTTGAATCTTTGATTTCTAAATTATATTCTAGTTTTTCTTCAGAATATAGAGTGCTTTAGACTTAAAGATAGTCTTGCTAAAGAAGTTGTATGTATTTGCTGAAGCCCACATTTTACAGGCTGTCATTTTGTTTGGGTTACAACATCTAGACTCATACAGAATTTCAGAGCTGAAAGGAGTATGATCATGTAGGCCAACTCCTTCAGTTTACACATAAGAACAACAAGGCCCAGAGATATCAGACTGCTGCCAAGTTACATGGTGATTCTCAGCCTATGCTCTTTCTACCCTATCCTAAGGCCTCAATCAGAAAGTGGAACCATCAGCTTAATTCTTATGCTACTTAAACATGGCTGATTATTAAACTGAGCTATATCACTAAGATATAATTTTAGTAGGAAGAAGTCTGTGGAACAGAGTTGGTCCTGTTCCACAATATCCATGTCATGGAGGGTCTGATGGCTTTAACTTTCTTTGTTATAAAGAGTAAAGCTTCTACTCACTTAAGAGATACACTACTTTGTCATGTGAGAATTCAGAATACCTAGAAAATGCTCTGTGTTAGTGTCACCATCCTCTTCAGAAACCCTCAGCAGCTTTCAGTTTGCTACAACATCAAATCTAAACTCCACTGTTTTATCCTTTTTTTTTCGAGATGAGGTCTGTCTATCTCTCAGGTTAGAGTGCAGTGGCAATATCATAGCTCACCTCCCCCTCCTGGCCTCAAGTGATTATCCTGCCTCAGCTCCCAAGGAACTGAGACCACAGGCACATGGCACCACACCTGGCTAATTTAAAATTTTTCTTTAATAAAGACAGGGTCTCCCTATTTTGCCAGGCCACCTTTCTTTACTTCTTAAGAGACTAACATTTATTATCTGTAATGTTTACAATTTTACAATGACCACAAAGATTAGTGATTAAGTAGCATTTTGGAATATTTTTTCCTGCTTACAAAAATAATGCAAGCTCATTAAGAAAATTATCTTTTACGTTCCTTTATAATCTGACCTCTCCCGTCAATCTTGTCTTATTCCTTCTGAGTAGCTGGGACTACAGGCACCTGCCACCACGCCCAGCTAATTTTTTGTATTTTTAGTAGAGACGGGATTTCGCTATGTTGGCCAAGCTAGTCTTGAACTCCTGACCTCATGATCTGCCCACCTCAGCCTCCCAAAGTGCTGGGATTACAGATGTGAGCCACCAGGACTGGCTTTCTTCTTCCCCCCCCCTTCCCTCCCTCCCTTCCTTCCTTCCTTTCTTTCTTTTCTTTCTTTCTCACTCAGTTGTCCAGGCTGGAGTGCCATGGCACGATCTTGGCTCATTGCAATCTCCACCTCACAGGTTCAAGTGATTTTCATGCCTCAGCCATCCGAGTAACTGGGGTTGCAGCATGTACCACACCTGGCTAATTTTTCTATTTTTAGTAGAGATGGGGATTCACCATGTTGGCCAGGCTGGTCTCAAACTCCTGCAATCTTGCCTTATTTCTGCAGCTCCTTACTTTGTAGCCTCTATTCCAATGAAATCATCCTCCTTACTTTCCCCCGAATTACTCTATATTCAGTTCTATGTCAGTGCCTTTGACCATATTGCTCCCCATGCTTAAAATGTGCTATTTGTGGTCTCTTCTCTTATCTATTATCCTCCCAACTTGAAAGGACTAGTTCAACACCAACCTTCTCCCCTAGAAAGGTTATAGTCCATATGAGATTATATGGATTTTATGAGATTGTAATCCATTTTACACACTGTAGTTTCTCTTCAGAGAATTGAAAAGGCATAGGAAACCAAAGGGATCTCTTAAAGTAAACTTAAATTGATCTTTATAATTAAGTCCATTGTGTTCTTAGAATCAAACATGTAGAAGCTTTGCATTTTCAGACAGCCTCAGGATATGAATCAGGCAGGCTATTGTCTACCTTAGCACAATACTTTGATGGGGATCCATTTTCCTTTCTTATTTTTTATTCCATTCTATTTGTTTGTTTATTTGGGTACAGACACGGGGTCTTGCTATGTTGCTTAGGCTGGACTCAAACTCCTGGCCTCAAGCAGTCCTCCCACCTCAGCCTTCCAAAGTGCTAGGATTACAGGCATGAGCCACTGCGCCTAGCCCATCTTCCTTTCTTAGAATCATTCCCCACCCATCCTTTCTACTCCCTGAAGGAAATGTTTTTTCATTTTACATGAAGATATAGAGTAACCTTTCAGGAAAGGAAATCTTTAGAATCTGTTTGTCAAAACAAAACAAAAAGACTGAGCAAATTGTTTGCCAAATCACAAAAGGCAGCGACTCTCAAAGCCTCTACTTGCAGAATTACATGGGAGGCTTATTTAAAGTACAGATTTCCATTTCCCCCCCAGACCACTGATAGTGAATCTCACTCAGGGTAGGGGCTACAATATTGCATTTTCTTCAACAAATATTTTATTTTTTATTTTTATTTTTGAGGCAGGTTCTCACTCTGTCATCTAGGCTGGAGTGCTGTGGCCTGATCTCGGCTCATTGCAATCTCCACCTCCCAGGCTCAAGCCATTTTTCCATCTCAGCCTCCTGAGTAGCTGGGACTACAGGTGCACACCACCATGCCCAGCTAATTTTTCATAGGGTCTTTCCATGTTGCCCAGGCTGGTCTTGAACTGCTGGACTCAAGCAATCCACCTGCCTCGGCCTCCCAAAGTGCTGGGATTACAGATGTGAGCCATTGCACCCGGCCAAGACTGCATTTTTAATAAATTCTTCAGCTGATGCTTTTATATCATAGCAGTTTGAGAACCACTATGGAAGAAAGTTCTTCTCTGTAAGATACATCTAATATTCGTATAGATATAGAAGATATCTCTGTAAGATATATCTAATATTCTTTCTAATGTTTTCTGGTAGCAATATGTTATTGCTTTTTATTATATATTACTGCTTTTATGAATCAATGAAGTACATTCAAAACTTGAAAACAAAAATGTGTGGTAATAATGTAAAACTCTGTAGATCACATATTTGTGCTTGTTAAAAGGTATAAACAAATGCTAAACAGCACTCTGAGAACCCAACCCCAGAGACCAAAAATACCTTTTAAAAAAAAAAAAAAAGGAATTTACCCTTACGCCTATAGTTAAAAAAAAAACGATTAAGTTATGTAACAACTGCAAAGTATTAAATTAAGTTGGAATCAGACTTCAATTAGGATGTCATTTTATATTATATAAGCCAATAGTTAAGCATTTAATGAAATCAGTATACTTTTTTCACAGCTATATAAAAGTATGCAAAATAGAATATTTGTCTTTTCACTTAATTTTGCAGGTCTTGAAGCTTTCACAAGAATTTGCACAATTAAATCATTTTACTGTAGGGGGAAAAACTGCACCTTCTAATTTAATTACA
Organism: Hylobates moloch; assembly: GCF_009828535.3. Classification (NCBI taxonomy): domain Eukaryota; kingdom Metazoa; phylum Chordata; class Mammalia; order Primates; family Hylobatidae; genus Hylobates; species Hylobates moloch. Next base: position 188,010 of record NW_026652330.1, read on the forward strand.
AGTGAAAATACCTGTAAAGATCCTGAATCTAATGAACCAATTTTGGAAACAGAAATTCAAAGCCCGAAGGAAGAATTACAGGCATGAACCACCATGCCCGGCTGACTTATGTTTTTAAAGTTTATTTTTAAGAATAAGATGACTGCTGTGCTATAGAATTCAGGTTGAAAATCTTGTTTGCAACACTGTCTTGACTTGTAGCTTTTTTTCTCCTGATTCTACTACTATAATAAGCATTTTGATAGATTTTATTTTTATATTTGCACCAAGTCCCAAATTAGGAGAAAGAAAGCAGAAGGAAATTCCAGAGGAGTCAGTAAAGGAGGGCAGTTTTCCAAGAGAGGGGCAGAAGGAGGAGGGCTCGCAACAGAATCGAGATATGAAAGATGAAGAAAAAGAACAGCAGTTAACCATGAAGCCTGAGGAAGTTGTGAGGCTTAGAGAAGAGCTGAGCCGTATAAATCAGAGCCTCCTTCAGTCTCAGAGCTCTGGGGATAGTTCAGATGACAGTGGTGCCCAGGTAGGTGCTATAAACACATGCCCTGACTGGGTTCATTTCCTCTGATTGGCTGTGGATATAAGCATCATTTTAAATACCATCATTCATATATATGTATTTTTTAATTTTTGTAGGTACATAGTAGATGTGTGTATTTATGGGGTACATGAGATGTTTTAATACAGGTATACAATGCATAAAAACCACATATGGAGAATGGGGCATCCATCCCCTTAAAGCATTTATCCTTTATATTACAAACAATCCAGGTACACTCTTTGAGTTATCATATACATTTGTGAGCAATATTATAACCATGGCCTGAATAGTAACAAAATAGCAAGTAAAATCTGAACTAAGTCCATCAGTTGATGCACTTTATTATAAAATGTTCGTAAACTCCATCTAAGCTCAGCAGGAAAATTACTGATTGACTGTTGACATCTGCCCTAGCCAGATGGGATTTGGGGATGGTAGGATGCACCACATTTTCCATTTCTGGTATGTAGCTTACTAGACAGAGTACTTCATTTTATTGAGGAAAAGGCGACAGACATTTTATTATTTTAATTATGGCTTTTGCTATTTTACTAGGGATCTGCCTGTAGGAGAAATAAAAATAGTGACTACAGCCACATTTTGGTTCTTATACCTCAATTTTACAGGTTTTCTCTTATACAAATTAAAATTTCCCTACATACACCTTTCCAGAAATTATTTTGAGATCCACAGAAGGGAGGCCTTTGTACTCATAAGTAAACAGAAGGCTGATAATATACATTTGAAAAGTGATTCAAGTATACATTTAGAAAAAGAAAGAGTAGCAATAAAGGGAGTTAAAAAATATATTTGAAAGGATTCAGATACAGAGTTTGAAAACTAGACAAGTCACAGTAAACAGGGAAAATATTTACCTGTAAGGAGATTTAGATACACCTGTGAAAGGAAAAAGAGTCACTGAATTTGTTCAGAAGACCAAAGGGGAACATGACATCAAATATTTAAGAAGAGATTACTTTTACAGCTCCAGATGGACATTGGTCAGTGGACATTGGCCAGTGTGGGAGGCTTGAGCAGAAGCTGAACACTGTGATCACAAAGATTATCAAGTATTTTCTTAGCCAGTAGTCTTCACTCTATTGCCACAATAGGAACGAACTTGCCATTGGGACCAGTATTTTATGAAGTTCATTTGTACTTAATGTTTATTTTATTAAATAAAATGTTAAGATTTTTAAACAATAAAATATTTAAATAATTAAATAAAATATTTTATTTATATTAAATATATTAAATAAAATATTTTATTTATATTAAATATATTAAATAAAATATGTAAATAATAAAATATTTAAAATTTTAAAATATTAAAAGCTGATAAAATTAGGATAGTTAAGGCTAGTTCCAATTTGTTTTATTTTAATTCTTAAGGAATTTGTAATTCCTTAAGATGGAAAAGATGTTAGGCATTGTCTGGTCTTATGTCTTTAATTTACAGACAAATAAATGAAGACTAAGAAAGGTAAATGGCTTAATAGATCTGTTGACTGAGAAAAAAAAAGACCCCTGTGTACTTACCTTGCTCTTTTATGTGGTTCCGAGTAACCTGATTGAGTGTATATGCTCTGCAGTAACTTTCTACCAGGATTATATGGTGGGAAAACAAATAGAGACTCTTGTTGGCTGCTTGTCTAGTAGCTAGCTACTTCAACAGTTGACTTTCTTGAAAAATAATTTGCATTGCTACTCTGGCAGAGTGACTGAACTGGAAAATATAGATGGGAAGAACTACTGTTCTGGTTTTTTCATCCTTCAAAAAAAGCTAAAACTTTTGGGCCTTTGTCCTCTTGGTAAAACTGGGGTGCATCTCTTGTATACAGTATCTCTGTTTTGGTATGTTAACCTATAGGCTGTTGATTATGAATTAATTGTTAAAAGCTGTTATATAATGGTTAAACAAGAAGGTAGAATGGTGATCAAGGCATTCCATGTTGTTTGCAGATGGAAAATGAAGACAGTTAAGGGAACGTTAGGAAGCATCAACAGTAATGGGTAACATTATTGAGTGCTTATTAAGTGCCAGACATTGTGCTAAGTGCTTGCATGTGTTATCTTTCTAACTCATCTCCCCATCCAGCAGTAATCATTATTAGCCATATCTTAAGATGAGAGAATTGAAGTATAGAAGATGAAGTAATCTTTCCAGGATCACCCGTTGATAAGTAGTAGATTCAGGACTGAAACACAGGCGTATCTAATTCCAAAGTGAGGGTTCTGCTACGATTGATTGGAGTACCAGAAGGAGACGGGGAGACTGGAAATAAACTGGAAAACACACTTCAGGATATTATTCAGGAGAACTTCCCCAACCTAGCAAGACAGGCCAACATGCAAATTCAGGAAATACAGAGAACACCATTAAGATACTCCACGAGAAGATCAACTCCAAGATACATAATCATCAGATTCTCCAAGGTTGAAATGAAGGAAAAACTGTTAAAAGCAGCCAGAAAGGCCAGGTCACCTACAAAGGGAAGCCTATCAGTTTAACAGTAGAACTCTCAGCAGAAACTCTACAAGCCAGAAGAAATTAGAGGCCAATATTCCACATTTTTTAAGAAAAGAATTTTCAACCCAGAATTTCATATCCAGCAAAACTAAGCTTCATAAGCGAAGGAGAAATAAAATCCTTTCCAGACAAGCAAATGCTGAGGGATTTCAATGCCACCAGGCCTGCCCTGCAAGAGCTCCTGAAAGAAGCACTAAATATGGAAAGGAAAAACCGGTACCAGCCACTGCAAAAACACAGCAAAATATAAAGACCAATGACACTACGAAGAAGCTTTATCAACTAGTGTGCAAAATAACCAAATAGCATCATGATAACAGGATAAGATTTACACATAACAATACTAACCTTAAATGTAAATGGGCTAAATGCCCCAATTAAAAGACATAGACTGGCAAATTAGATAAGGAGTCAAGACCCATTGGTGTGCTATGTTCAGGAGACTCATCTTACGTGCAAAGACACACACAGGCTCAAAATAAAGGGAGGGAGGAAAATATACAAAGCAAATGGAAAGCAAAAACAGGGGTTGCAATCCTAGTCTCTGACAAACAGACTTTAAACCAACAAAGATCAAAAAAGACAAAGGAGGGCATTACAAAATGGTAAAGGGAACAATTCAACAAGAAAAGCTAACTATTCTAAATATATATGCAACCAGTACAGGAGCACCCAGAATCATAAAACAAGTTCTTAGAGACCTACAAAGAGACTTAGACTCCCACACAATAGTAGTGGGAGACTTTAACACCCCACTGTCAGTATTAGACAGATCAATGAGACAGAAAATTAACAAGGATGTTCAGGACTTGAACTCCGCTCTGGATCTAACAGACCTAGCAGACGTCTACAGAACTCTCTACCCCAGATCAACAGAATATGCATTCTTCTCAGTGCCACATGGCACTTATTCTAAAATCAACCACATAATTGGAAGTAAAACACTCCTCAGCAAATGCAGAAGAACTGAAATCATAACAAATGGTCTCTGAGACCACAGTGCAATCAAATTAGAACTCAGGATTAAGAAACTCACTCAAACCCACGCAATTTCATGGAAATTGAACAACCTGCTCCTGAATGACTCCTTGGTAAATGATGGAATTAAAGCAGAAATCAAGAAGTTCTTTGAAACCAATGAGAACAAAGAGACAATGTACCAGAATCTCTGGGACACAGATAAAGCAGTGGTAAGAGGGAAATTTATACCACTAAATGCCCACATAAGAAGGCTAGAAAGATCTCAAATCGACACCTTAACATCACAATTAAAAGAGCTAGAGAGGCAAGAGCAAACTAATCCAAAAGCTAGCAGAAGATACGAAATAACTAAGATCAAAGAAGAGTTGACAGAGATAGAGACATGAAAAACTCTCTAAAAAATCAATGAATCCTGGAGCTGTTTTTGTTGTTGTTGTTGTTGAGTCAGAGTCTTGCTCTATCACCCAGGCTGGAGTGCAGTGGCGTGATCTTAGCTCACTGCAACCTCTGCCTCCTGGGTTCAAGTGATTCTCCTGCCTCAGCCTCCCAAGTAGCTAGGATTACAGGCACGCATCACCATGCCTGGCTAATTTTTTGTATTTTTAGTAGAGACAGAGTTTCATCATGCTGGCCAGGCTGGTATCGAACTCCTGACCTCATGATCCGCCCACCTCAGCCTCCCAAGTGCTGTTATTACAGGCGTGAGCCACTGCGCCCGGCCCAGGAGCTGGTTTTTTGAAAAAATTAACAAAATAGATAGACCACTAGCTAGACTAATAAAGAAGGGAGATAAGCATCAAATAGCCACAATAAAAATGATAAGAGGATACCACCATTGACCCTACAGAAATACAAACTACCATCAGAGAATACTATAAACACTTCTATGCAAATAAACTAGAAAATCTAGAAGAAATGGATAAATTTCTGGTTGCATACACCCTACCAAGACTAAACCAGGAAGAAGTTGAATCATATTGAATGAGCAAAAGCTGGAAGCATTCCCTTTGAAAACCAGTGCAAGACAAGGATGCCCTCTCTCACCATACCTATTCAATATAGTATTGGAAGTTCTGGCCAGGGCAGTCAGGCAAAAGAAAGAAATAAAGAGTATTCAAATAGGAAGAGAGGAAGTCAAGTTGTCTCTGTAGATGACATGATTTTATATTTAGAAAAACCCATCATCTCAGCCCAAAAACTTCTTGAACTGATAAGCAACTTCAGCAAAGTCTCAGGATATAAAATCAATGTGCAAAAACCACAAGCATTCCTTTACACCAACAATAGGCAAGCAGAGAGTCAAATCATGAATGAACTCCCACTCACAATTGCTACAAAGAGAATACCTAGGAACACAGCTAACAAGGGATGTGAAGGACCTCTTCAAGGAGAACTACAAACCACTGCTCAAGGAAATAAGAGAGGACACAAACAAATGGAAAAATGTTCCATCCTAACATCCTAATGGATAGGAAGAATCAATATCATGAAAATGGCCATACTGACCAAAGTAATTTATAGATGCAATGCTATTCCCATGAAACTACCATTGACATTCTTCACAGAATTAGAAAAAACTATTTTAAATTTCATATGGAATCAAAGAAGACCCCGTGTAGCCAAGACAATCCTAAGCAAAAAGAACAAAGCTGGAGGCATCACACTACCTGACTTCAAACTATACTACAAGGCTACATTAACCAAAACAGCATGGTACTGGTACCAAAACAGACATATAGACCAATGGAGCAGAACAGAGACCTCAGAAATAACACCACACATCTACAACCATCTTATCTTTGACAAACCTGACAAAAACAAGCAATGGGGAAAGGCTCTCCTATTCAGTAAATGGTGCTGGGAAAACTGGCTAGCCATATGCAGAAAAATGAAACTGGACCCCTTCCCTACATCTTAAACAAAAATTAACTCAAGATAGATTAAAGACTTAAATGTAAAACTCAAAACCACAATAACCCTAGAAGAAAACCTAGGCAATACTATTCAGGACATAGCCATGGGCAAAGACTTCATGACAAAAACTCCAAAAGCAATTGCAACAAAAGCCAAAATTGACAAAATGAGATCTAATTAAACTAAAGAGCTTCTGCACAGCAAAAGAAACTATCATTAGAATGAACAGGAAACCTACAGAATGGGGGAAATATTTTGCCATCTACCTATCTGAAAAAGGTCTAATATCCAGAATCTACAAGGAACTTAAACATATTTACAAGAAAAAAACAACCCCATCAAAAAATGGGCAAAGGATATGAACAGACACTTCTCAAAAGAAGACATTTACGTGGCCAACAAACATGAAGAAAAGCTCAACATCACTGATCATCAGAGAAATGCAAATCAAAACCATAATGAGATACCATCTCATGCCAGTCAGAATGGCAATCATTAAAAAGTCAGGAAACAATAGATGCTGGCGAGGCTGTGGAGAAATAGGAATGCTTGTACACTGTTGGTGGGAATGTAAATTAGTTCAACCATTGTGGAAGACAGCATGGCGATTCCTCAAGGATCTAGAACCAGAAATACAATTTGACCCAGCAATCCCATTACTGGGTATATACCCAAAGAAATATAAATTATTCTACTGTAAAGACACATGCACACATATGTTTATTGCAGCACTATTTATAATAGCAAAGACATGAAACCAACTCAAATGCCCATCAATGATAGACTGGATAAAGGAAATGTGGTACATATATGCCATGGAATACTTTACAGCCATAAAAAGGAATGATATCATGTCCTTTGCAGGGACATGGATGAAGCTGGAAGCCATCATCCTCAGTGAACTAACACAGGAACGGAAAACCACACACCACATGTTCTCTCACTCGTAAGTGGGAGTTGAACATTGAGAATACATCGACACAGCGAAGGGAACAACATATACCAGGGCCTGTTGGGGGTAGGGGGTGAGAGGAGGGAACTTACGGGATTGGTCACTACGTGCAGCAAGCCACCATGGCACACGTATACCTTTGTAACAAACCTGCACATTCTGCATATGTATCCTGGTTTTTATTAGAAGAAACTTTTTTTAAAAGTGGCTGGACGCACTGGCTCACGCCTGTAATCCCAGTACTTTGGGAGGCCGAGGTGGGTGGTTCACCTTCAGAAGTTGGAGACCAGCCTGACCAACGTGGTGAAACCCCATCTCTACTAAAAATACAAACATTAGTTGAGCATGGTGGCACACGCCTGTAATCCCAACTACTCAAGAGGCTGAGGCAGGAGAATTGCTTGAACCCAGGAGGCGGAGGTTGCGGTGAGCTGAGATCGCGCCACTGCACTCCAGCCTGGGCAACAAAGCGAGACTCCATCTCAAAAAAAAAAAAAAAAAGTGAGGCTTCTTCATAATTACATTATAACCCATTGAAGATTTTTTTTTTTCCTAGGGATCTTGCAGCTCTGAGAAAAGCAGATTGTATTTAGATTGCCTTTCTAGCTAAACCAAAATAGGAATTGGAGAGCTAACAGGATTTGAGGGCTTCTGTGTTACTTTAGGGACATAAGCAAGATAAAACTGAAATAGTGACATGGGCTTTTTAGAAAGTTGTAGACAGGAGCATACTGGACCAGGACTAAGGAAACGCTAAGAATATCTTATCTATTGAATTGTATAAGATGGAATTCTTTATCTATTCAGCATACTACTTGTGCCTACCTTTTGTAGAAAATCCAAATGACTATTCTCTTATTTCACTGGAGAAGCCTGATAGGAAAGTGTATTGCTGGCATTTGATACATGTGCTTTTTTTACAGCTTTATTCAGGATTTTTTTTTTTTTTTTAGACAGAGTCTCTCTCTGTCACTCAGGCTGAAGTGCAATGGCGTGATCTTGGCTCACTGCAACCTCCACCTCCTGGGTTCAAGCAATTCTCATGCCTCAGCCTCCCAAGTAGCTGGGACTACAGGTGTGCACCACCACGCCCAGCTAAGGGTTTCACCATGTTGGCCAGGCTGGTCTTGAACTCCTGAACTCAGGTGATCCACCCATCTCAGCCTCTTAAAGTGCTGGGATTACATGCGTGAGCCACCATGCCCAGCCTATTCAGGAGTATTGACAAATGTTGTATATTTGTGGTGTACAACCTGATGTTTTGATTTATGTGTACATTGTGAAATGATTAAATCAAGCTAAGTTACATATGTATCATCTCACATACTTTTTTGTGGTGAGAACATTTAAGCTCTACTCTTTTAACAATTTTCAAGTATACAACACATTAAGTATAGTCACTATGCTGTATAATACATATCCAGAATTTATCCTGTCTATCTGAAACTTTGCACCCTTTGACCAGCATCTTCCCATTCCATGCCTCCCCTCCCCAGCCTTGCAACCACCATTCTACTTGCTGCTTCTGTGAGTTCAACTTTATGAGTTCAACTTTTTCGGAGTCGACTTATAAGTGAGATCATGCAGTATTTGTCTTTCTGTGCCTGGCTTATTTCACTTAGCATAATGCCCTCCAAGTTCATTCATGTTGTGACAAAAGACAGGATTTCTGTCTTTTTAAAGGCTGAACAGTTTTGCGTTGCGTTGTGTGTGTGTGTGTTGTGTGTGTATACTATATTTTCTTTTCCATTCATCCATTGATTGACACTTATGGAAAATGTTTCACATTTTTCTTGGCAAAGATTTTTTGGATGTGACTCTAAAAGCAAAAATAGACAAATGGGGTTGCGTCAAGTTAAAAAGCTTCTGCACATCAAGGGAAACAATCAACAGAGTAAAGAGACAACCTACAGAATGGGCAAAAATATTTGTAGATCATACGTCTGATAAGGGGTTAATACTCAAAATATATAAGGAACTCAAACAACTCAATAGCAAGAAAACAAATAATCCAATTTAAAAATAGGCAAAGGATGCAAATAGACATTTCTCAAAAGAAGACATACAAAAGGCCAACAGGTATGTCAAAAAATATTCAACGTCGTGAATTATTAGGGAAATGCAAATTAAAACCACAATGAGGTATCACCTCACACCTGTTAGAATGGCTTTTATCAAAAAGACAAAAGGTAAGTGTTGGCAAGGATGTGGAGAAAATAGAACACTTCAACACTGTGAGTGGGAATGTAAATTAGTACAACCAATATGGAAAACAGTATGGAGGTTCCTCAAAAAATTAAAAATAGAGCTACCCATATGATCCAGCAATTCCACTTCCAGGTATATATCCAAGGGATTTGAAACCAGTATGTCAAAGAGATATCTGCAGAAGTGGTGTGTGTGTGTGTACCCAATGTAATACTCTTCAGCCTTGAAAGAATGTGTTCTATGGGAGTGTGTTTATGGGATTAGAATCATCGGGAAATAAAAGAAAGTGATGAGGAAGGCTAGAAACTTAAGGTCTCGGCTGGGCGCGGTGGCTCACCCTTGTAATCCCAGCACTTTGGGAGGCCGAGGCGGGCAGATCACGAGGTCAGGAGATCAAGACCACAGTGAAACCCCGTCTCTACTAAAAATACAAGAAATTAGCCGGGCGTGGTGGCGGGCGCCTGTAGTCCCAGCTACTCGGAGAGGCTGAGGCAGGAGAATGGCGTGAACCTGGGAGGTGGAGCTCGCAGTGAGCCAAGATTGCGCCACTGCACTCCAGCCTGGGTGACAGAGAGAGACTCTGTCTCAAAAAAAAAAAAAAAAAAAAAAGGAAACTTAAGGTCTCTTACTAAATTTCCTCTTTCTTTTTGCCAACACACACACACACACACACACACACACACACACACACACACACACATTCACATTCTACTTCTTAACATATGGACTCTTTGAACTTCCCATTTTAAATGTGTTTTACTCTAAAATTGTCTGTGCTCCTATCATTGTTATGAAAAATAAGGTAAGTTGTCTGTGCCTAAATGCTTTTGTTAACATAATTTTATTGTTATTTTCACTCTAATATAACATGTATTATATGAACATGTATCGACTATCCATAAATGTGAAAGAGTAGTGTGTTGTAGATAAGCTAACTCCAAAAACATTTACGTGTGAATAATCACATTCTGATTATTCCGGTTCTGACAACTTGAACCCATGTTTTACCAATATGCTTTCCAATTGTCTGTGTTTCTCTTTTAAAATGTTTGCTTTAGCATCCATCATCTGGAGAAAAACTAAAATACAACCAGCAAGGGGAAGTACAACAACTTCACCAGAATTTGCACCGGCTCCAGATTCTATGCAACTCAGCTGAAAATGAGCTTCGATATGAACGAGGGCAGAACTTGGACTTAAAGCAACATAATAGCTTACTTCAGGAAGAGAACATTAAGGTAACTCTTGTGGGCACATGCTTTATGGAAAGGTTTCAGTTGGCCCTGGGAATAAACGAATCTAAGTTCCTCTACTTGATAATTCAATGATAGGATCCACAAATGTGTCAACAATGTGAGCTATATGGTAACTTTCTCCTTTAACTTTTCCCTGCTAAGTAAGAATGTGTGTATTATCAACCTATAAATAGAAAAAGGCATTAAATTACATAATCTTCTGAAAACACTATCTAAAATTTTTGGTGCTTACTAAAAATTCAGTGACCTGAGCCCTAAACCCTGGTTGTCCTGCCCTGTGTACCACTAGACTTATTTATCCCTATTAGATGTATCCATTATTATTGGTTCAATCAGATCTCAACTGCACCAAGGTACAATTCGTGTGAGAGCAAAGTTGTTCTTCCTAATACAACAGCATGAAATATTTAAGGCAACATCCCCCAAAAGCTTATTTAAAAATAATCTATGTAGAACTGCCATACACAGATTCAACTAAATTTTATGAACCGCATAAATGTTTAAAATTAATCTCCATGTAAAATAGTACTTCCTCTTAATTATGGTTCAATTCTGTAAATATATATTAAGGACTTAGTTTCTATAAGCCTCTATTGAAGGTTCTAAAATTCAGCATTCAGTATTCATATGCAATCTTGCAGACACACTGAGAGTTTAATGGTAGGCACAATAGACAATCCCTATCCCCATGGTGCAGGGGTCGGCAAACTTTGGCATGTAGGTCAAATTCTGTCTGCCTTCTGTTTTTATAAATAAAGTTTTATTGGCAGCCATATCTGTCTGTTTATATATTATGACTGCTTTTGTGCTACATTAACAGATTTGATAGTTGTGATGAAACCATATGACCCACAAAGTCTAAAATATTTACTACCTGGCCCTTTTTGAGAAAAGTTTGCCCACACCTGGTCTAGCGGGATAAAATGATCTTATTTGAAAAGTGACATAAACATGAATAAGAAAAGTCCCTACTTTTCAAGAGCTCACAGTCTAGTAGGGGAGATATAGAGAAAAACAAATATCCGTTTATCCCAAACTTCAAGGAAGGCCTTCTAAGGGAGTTCTCGTATTCCGGGATTATTTGAATAAACCTTTCCTTGTCCTCACCCTTCATGAGTTTTTGAAGACTGATCATATTCCTTCAAGCCTTTGTAGTTTTAAATTAAATTCTAAATCTTTATCACATGTTCTCATAAGACAGTCTTTCACTTTCCCTTCAAGGACATTTCTTAGATCATTTTAACTCTGCAACTCGGAACATATTCTAACAATACTACATATTTCTTAAGGAACAATGGCCAGAACTACACAGATTATAATGCCTTACAGATGATTGGTACCCTATAAATATTTATTGGATTAATGAACAGTCTTTCAGGGATGGATAAATGATAGCTTGGTAACAAGAGAAGATTTTTATTTTTCACTGTTTGTAAAGAGCATGCAGGAAATTTACAAAAAGAGAGAGAAGTTTTTTATCTATTTTAATCTCCATGGTGAGATAAATTATTGGCTATTTAGGAATAAGACATCAGCCTCTTGATTAGCTTCTTTGGCCAGGGACCTATGAAAGTTATATACGATGATATCCTTTATTGAGAGTTCATCCACTTTATCTCTTTTAGTTTGTTTGTTTCTGAGACGGAGTCTTGCTCTGTCACCCAGGCTGAAGTGCAGTGGTGTGATCTCTGCTCACTGCAACCTCCACCTCCCAGGTTCAAGAGATTCTCCTGCCTCAGCCTCCTGAGTTGCTGGGATTACAGGCGCATGTCACCACACCCAGCTAATTTTGGTATTTTTAGTAGAGGCAGGGTTTTACCATGTTGGCCAGGCTGATCTCGAACTCCTGACCTCAGGTGATCCTCCTGGCTTAGCTTCCCAAAGTGCTGGGATTACAGGTGTGAGCCACCGGGCCCAGCCTGTCTACTTTATCTCTTATGAACAGCCTCACAACCCTAAAGGGTCAGCACTTTATGGATGAGGAATCTGTTCAAGATTGCAAAGCTAACAAATTACAGAGTCAGAACTTAAACTCAAGTCTGTTTCTCTCTTTCCTGTATAGACATCTTTCCATATTACACCCCTCCTCAATTTGGGTCATTTTGGAACCTCAGCTTTACAAATTTAGGACTCACTTTTAAAAATCCACTCAAGGCCAGGTGCAGTGGCTGACGCCTATAATCGTACCACTTTTCGGGGCTGAGGTGAGCAGATCACTTAAAGTGCTCACGAGTTTGAGACCAGCCTGGCTAACATGGTGAAACCCTATCTCTACTAAAAATACAAAAAAAACAAAAAACAAAAAACAAAAAGTTAGCCAGGCATGGTAGCACATGCCTGTAGTCCCAGCTACTCGGGAGGCTGAGGCATGAGAATTGCTTGAATCCAGGAGGCAGAGGTTGCAGTGAGCCATGGTCGGGCCACTGCAATCCAGTCTGGGTGACAGAGCGAGAATCTGTCTCAAAAAAAAAAAAAAAAAAGATGGGGTGGAGCCAAGATGGCCGAATAGGAACAGCTCCTGTCTCCAGCTCCCAGCCCCAGCGACACAGAAGACGGGTGATTTCTGCATTTCTGCTTGAGGTACCGGTTTCATCTCACTAGGGAGTGCCTAACAGTGGGTGCAGGACAGTCGGTGAAGCGCACTGTGCGCGAGCCGAAGCAGGGCGAGGCATTGCCTCACTCGGGAAGCGGAAGGGGTCAGGGAGTTCCCTTTCCTAGTCAAAGAAAGGGGAAACAGACGGCACCTGGAATATCGGGTCAGTCCCA